>NC_051183.1:49012353-49312353 GCF_013339695.2 Rhipicephalus sanguineus
CAAAGTGTGATTCCGGAATTGGCTACCGTTTTAAAATTTCTTTTCTGAAAACTAAATTACTCCCGGTTGTACATTTTGGCCACATATCATCAAGTACCGAAGGAACATATTTGAGAAAGGTTTTCTTGAACCTGGTGAATATGTAAAATTGCGGATTCCTTTTAAGCGTGCCTTATCACAATCGCAAACAAGACACAGGTTGCGCTTGTGTCTGTTTATTCCTGTCCACCGTTCTTAAAGGAACGCTAAAGGCAACACAACAATTTATGTCAGAGTGAAAGCTCAATGTATGACAACGTCTAAAACGGCAATATTATCAACAGCAGTGCCCTACTTACCGAGAAATTCAGCTGGATGGATGGATGGATGGATGGATGCTATGAGCGTCCCCTTTATAACGGGGCGGTGACATGTCTGCCACCATGCTCGAAGAAAAAAAAAAAAAAAACTTCCTTGTTTCATGCGGCACATTTTGGAAATGATCCCGATAACGTGAGAGAGTTCGACTACAATTAATCACTCGTAATCAAACTAGCTGCAATAAAAAAGAACCTTTCGTGCACCAAGAGACGTAATAAAATGCTGCTTGTTCATTTCTGTTTGAATCATGGAAAAAAGAACCTCTTTGGCGTTGCCATGGGGGACGGCGCGCGTGGTTCAAAGGTTCCGTTTTCGCCAACTGCGCTTCGCCTGGCACCCTGCTTCGCTCACGCGGTCACGTCTCAGTGGTAGTTTCGGTATCGCGTACTGCCGCGTGTGTTTTGCGCGCTCGTGAAAGTCGCTCTGACAGAAAGTTCGACAAAATGCCGCATGCATGTGATGTTGCCGGATGCCCGAATGGTGCACGCCGCCAGTAACGCCGCCGCGCAGTAAAGGCGGGCAACGTTGGACACGGCAGCAGCGGGTGATTTGAAGTGCGCTAACGCGGTGCGGACCACTAAAACGTGGTTTCATTTCAAAATAAGCACTTCCGTGGCACAAGAGTAGCGCTACGAGGTTTCTGGAAAGCTATTTTAACAATAAACGTCGACTTAATATCTGCCTTTAGTGTCCCTTTAACCGGTGCGCAAATAACTGCACCATGAATTCCTACCAACTAACATAGACCAGTACCCTTCTAAGTGAGAGTTAAACTCGCGAGTCATATCTGAGGGACGGGTCACTAAAATCGTACATTGCACAGTGTGGCATCGATGCAAACGTGACTAATTATTACCGTTTCCCCAAATAATACTCGAAGTTCTGTGCGGCAGAAATAATTATAGCTAGTTATAGCACCTCTTATATGTATACTTGCACTTTATATCATTGTAAGCAATGTAATATATGGATAAGACGTCGTCTCTTCTATATCTCGTTTCTGTGGCGTATTAATGAACATGTGGAAACAGGCAGACAGATGTCGGTGCTGTGAGACCACAAATTATGTATTTCGTCTGGAACCGTTTCAGGGGCGTAGGCAGAAATTTTTTCAGGGGGGGGGGTGCATGGGCACGGTGTCCCCCCCCCCCCCCCTGGCTACGCCACTGAACCATTTACACAGACGCGAACAAGAACACGCGCGACCGTCTCGGGCTGGCTGCTTCGTCGTCGTCGTCTTTTGCTGGTCGGATTCTTGTAGCCCGCGCTAGTGCGCTACAAAGACTAATGGTGGATTCCATTGGCAGATTCGGAGCACTTCCGGTAGCAGTTTTTCTGCTCCATTCGGAGCAAGTCTGTTCCACTGGTGGATTGAGAGTGCTCCCTGTATGTTTCATTGGCAGATCTGGAGCAGCTCCGGCGCCAGATCCACTCCACGGAGCAGCTCTCTCTACTCCGCGAAAAGCGGCGGATTCGACCGGAAGTCGCAAGCTCCCCGCGCGTGCGCAGAGCGTGGCGTACCGCGTGTGTGATGAAATGTGCTGTCCGACCGCGCCCATTCTCTCCGCTGGCGCCCGTGAAGGCCAAAACGGCGCGAACCGGGAGAAATGCTGGGCGCTTGCGAAGCAGATGTGCGCTAGCGCCCCCTACCGCTTGCTCTGGCGAGGGCGCTTGTGTTCCATTGGCAGATTTCCTTCGGATGCTTTCCACGGAGTGGAGTGCTCCGGCGAAGAGTTCGTCGGCCACTCTGAATCCGCCAATAGAATTCACCATAACAGCAGCTGCGCTAATCAATGGAGTGAATCAGTAAGCAACACTGCAACTAAACCAGTGTAGGCAATCATGCATACGCACTTGTAAACGCATCTGTAAATACTTCTTTCCGCGCCTGTCTTTCCCGCGAAAATATTGACTATATCTGTATAATCAATGGTCACGTGACGCGTCCCATCGTACTGTTGAACTTAAGAAACAAATTTATTTATCGGACGACGGAAGCCAAGGTGTATCGACTGACCTGCAGCACTCCGCTCATAATATTTCGTCTCAACGATTTCTTCTCCAACTCCCCAAGGAGCCGCACTCTCTGTGCCGTTAGTAAACTGCTCAGCGCAGAAATTTAGGCACAGTACACATAGAAAGGACGAGGACCAGCGCAGTCTTTTCTATGTCTACTGTGTCTAAATTTTTGCGCTGAGCAGTTTAATAATGGAATACCAACTAGCCCAATTCCACACTTTACTCCCAGTGCCTTCGGTTGCGGGGTGTCTGGCTCGGTGCGTTTGTTTGGTCGGTCTCATAAACAACGTTTATCAAAACAAACAGACAGTGAAACCAAGGAAGGTTTATGGGACGTTATTTGTACTCTTTCAACAGTATTGTAGTAATTATGATATACATGTGAAGAAAGTAAAGTGGACAAAAATACAACATGCCGCCGGTATAGGAATGATTTATATCATAATTACTACAATACAGTTAAAAGAGTACAAAAAACATTTTCTATACCTTCCTTGGATTAATTGTCTGTTGGTTTTCATTAGGGTTTTGTCAAACAAAGAAACGAGCCCTTATATTCCCTTCTTTCGTTCATTCACCATTAACGTGTAACTTAGTATTGCACTAAGAGGTTATTAAAAACAGCTGCAAAAGTTTGAGACTCTATTCGGACTGAACATGTCAAAGGAGCAGTTTGGCCCAGGGCCCTTCAGAGCCCCAAATACAGTGCGACCGGAACCGAATAGGCAGCTGAAGCACTGTGTCTGACCATGGTGGACTTGAAGACAGAGGACGGCTTTGATTGAGTTTTTGACGAAACACAAAGGAAAGAAGGAAGGAAGAAACCGGCGGAAAGACAGGGAGGTTAGCCAGCTCTTTGACCGGCTGGCAACCCCGCGCTGGTGAAAGGGGAATAAAAGAGAATACGTAAGAGATGCTGCGAAAAAAAAGGAAAAAAAGGAAGTAGATTCCGACGCTGTTTAAAGTCTGTCTCTAAGCCCTGTTGTCCTTAAAAAGCGCAACAACGCGTTCAACGCCTTCTGTGCTGAAGACGGCCTCGGCCAGTGTCCCAGCACCCTTTCTTCCGACTCAGGACGATTATCAAATCTGTCTAACGAATTGCAGAGTTCTTTCCTTGGCCCACTGAAAAGGGGACACTCACAGAGAAGATGAGCAATCGTTTCCTCGCAGCTGCGGTTGTCACATGTAGGGCTGTTGGCCATGCCAATCCGAAAGGAGTAGGCATTCGTGAAGGCACGCCAAGCCACAGGCGGCACAGAAGCGTCTCCCCAGTTCGAGATATTCCTGACGGAAGACGGGGCTGGAGATTGGGATCCAAGCTGTGGACACGAGCGTTGGTAAATTCAGCCGAGTTACACTGTGCAAGTGTGAGTTCACGTGTCGTGTAGATGAGGCCGCCCGATCTGCGCGTGATGTCTATACCGTTGTCCACAACCGACGCAGCTACAAGGCTTCGTTTGCTGGACGAAACACAAAATGCCGCCATGAGATTGGGCCTTGAACAGAGTGAACCCGCGGTCGCAGAGACGCGTAAAACCACCCACGCGATTTCAGCAGTTAAGCAAGCCGGCTCCTCCAGTGGTATGGACTGCAAGAACAAATCTTCAAAAAGAGTTCTTTGCGTCAGTTGACTGCGTGACGCCCGAAATAAAAAATTGGTTCGGTCAATCTCGCGTGGAGTTTCTGGTAAAGCTCGAATGTGTGCTTGTCGTCCATCCGCAAATCTGATGTGGCGTGATCACGCTTACAATCAAGTGGTCAATACAGGCCTAAAATAAGGCTAGCAATGCTCAAAAGCTGGTTAAAATACATGAGCAAGGTCTAAAATAATGTAATTAACAGAAATAACTAAGAAGCAATTGCAATAATTAACTTAAAATCGCTAAAAACGCTTCGAATACATGCGGCTGACCCCGAGCCGCGCAAGACAGGGTGCCACCGCCTCGCCAAGCGAGCGATTGCTCCTCCACCTGCGCTTCGCCGGCGCTTCGTAGCTACATCTGAAAGGGGAAACAATCTGACGGAACTCGCTGCAGACGACACGTATATCAACTGCCGCAGCAAGCAGGAAGTCGATAAACCGCAGCAAGAAGTAGCGCGCTCGTCGCACACCGAGTTTGAGAATCTCCTTAACAAGATTCTACTCGTGCCGGAAAAACCCTACATGCTTACCCCAAACATTGACGTCATCGACGGTTTGGTAAACGGAGCAGTGGGAACTCTACGAACGGGAATCGCTGGGTGCACGGTGTTACGCACTTCCTCAGGTTTCACAGTAGTGGAACTGCATTTTTTTTCTTTCGTACCCTAATTATGGTTGAGTACTGGGCGTTCTATGTTTGCAATCGACGCACCGGCGCATTTGACTATCAGTCCAATATACACGTGTTTTTAGTTTCTTTCCTCATCCCGCATATTCCTGTTGGCATTCCCGTCCCCTATTCCCCTATTCCCCCTCCCCATGTGTAGGGTAGCAAACTGGACGCATTGTCTAGTTAACCTCCCTGCCTTTCCTACATTCCTTCTCTCTCTCTCTCTCTCCGTAAGGCACTATATCACCATGCAGAAATTCACTTATGTGTAAGGCGCACTTGTCAGTCCATGATACTTTGCCGTCCTTGTTCGCACTTGTAGCTTTTGTGCTTATTTGCATCGTTAAACCTGTATTTGCCTTCATTATATAACGCCAATTGACATACAGTTCGGCAATTAAATTTTTCTTGCGTGTGGAAGTGCTCAACTAAATGCATGCGTCTATGTATGTGGAAGGGGGCTCTTGCCTCGGTAAAAATTTTGAGGGAAGTATATCTTTCTGTTGTTCTTATTGTGCGTGACGTGACTGAACAGATTCTGTTTGAAATTTGAAAGGCTCGCTTTATTGAATAAACACTGTTCGTAGAATGTCTTTATAATTTATGTAAGATTGTTTTTGTTTGAAGCATTTTCGATGGAGGCGAAAATGTTTGAGGCCCGTGTGCCTAGATTTAGGTGCACGTTAAAGAACCCCAGGTGGTCGAAATTTTCGGAGCCCTCCACTACAGCGTCTCTCATAATCATATCGTGGTTTTGGGACGTTAAACCCCAGATATTATTATTATTATTATTATTATTTTGTTCGAAGGCGGAAAATGACGTCTTTATTAATGTCAGGCTAGAAATACATCAGAAATGCAAGTATTTTGTTCAAATAAGGTAATATTAAAAATAAATCATCAGCGACGGTAGAGGAAACAACCATTTCCAAGCAGCTAAGTAGCAAGTAAGTATATATATATATATATATATAATATAGATATTATATATATATATATATATATATATATATATATATATATATATATTATATATATATATATAATATATATATATATATATCTATATATATATATATATATATATATATATATATATATATATATATAATATATATATATATATATATATATATATATATATATATAATATATATATATATAATATATATATATATATATATATATATATATATATATATATATATATATATACATTTATTGTGTAGCCTTAGTCAAATTATAGGAACAACCAGGGAATGCTGCCTTTAACATCGTGATCTAGACCGCATACACTACCAACAAAATCGTTTGGACTTATTTTATTGTTATGGATGTGGGTAAACTATAAAGAAAGACGTCTTACTTGTTCAGAAAATGCAAATTACTTTGAGACATTTGCTATTTAATGAGAAAGTTAGGAGAGCAAAAAGAATATAAAACAGTAAAACTGCTTGAAATGTCCATCCTACAATCTGACAAATCTTTTCTGTAAAGTCACATGCTAAGTATGAACAGATCAGAAACGTGGTGTTTGTGTGCGCGTGCGTGCGTGCTTATTTGTGTGCGTTCACATTAGAATATAGCTCCAAACGTTATCCTGGAACCAGCCGGAATGCGTGGCTTGGCGAGTATCTGTCGTTAATATGAGATTTTGTACCCCACCTTACTTACCTCAGCCTTCCTCTCGATGCCTATTTTACTAATAGGCATAATAAACAGGAGCTTTCAGAAGGGACATCCATGGTGCAGGCATTTATGGATATCTGCTGATGTACCATTACTTAATCCTTACCATATTACTTAAACTGAACCCAGCTGGCAGTGACGGCCGTCGACGCGTCGAAAGCCTAGGGTTTCCTGGAAGGGGGAGACCACCCCGAAGACGATGCCTAAATAATACCAAATAAAGGTGTTTCTCTCTCCCTATCTCTATCTGAACTGAATGATTTCGATATGTTTCTTCTAGTAACTGAATCTCCAAGGCGTTTTCCTGTTAAAATGTTCCACAGAATGTTTTGTATTTACGTCGTAATATGCACTGATAATGTCCATACGTGCTACATGTAGTGAATAGCCTGTCCTTCTCTATGGCTGTCATGTCATGCATGACTTACACTACATGCATGACACGATAATCCTATCACAACATGTCATTCCTGTTTGTGATACACTCATGTCATGTCATGCCAATTGCGGTATACATCAAGCTAATGAAACGCCTATGAGAGCGCACTAGCCGGCGACACTTGCCGATATTAACCTGCGTTAACCACTGCTAGTAGCATGCGAGTAAACGTCGTAGCTCTGTAAACTTGTCATTTTTCACCCGCTTTGCGTTACTTCCAGGATCGCCCCACTAATGCCGAGCCTTGCACCAGTTAACGATATGCGCGGTCGAGGTGGTTTCCCGTGGTCTATAACTTGAGCCGATTGTGAAGAGACCGAACAATTGATCACTTTGATTCCTCTTATTATTATGAAATAGCAATGCAGCCATTCAACATGTAGCATGTGAACCTATAGCTTTTTTTTTTTTGCGTCCTCTTCTGCGTTTGGCGTCTCGGGAAATTGAAGGTAACGTTACGGGGGTCCAAGCACAGCTTTGACTCGGAAACGGAGATTACGAATGACGTTAACAAGACGAACAGCACTTGTTAAAAAAACATGGCTGATCCCTCCGTCATAGCAATCGGTATAACACGAAAGTGAAACGTGTCTTCACAGAAGTAGTGCTTATTGTGTAGGGATATATGAGAGCTTCTACAATGTCTATTGGTGTTTGGCAGCTACAGCACCGTTTTGACGTGGATGCACCCATGTTGACGGCATGTCTCTATCGCGTCGACTAACGCCCGTGATCACGATTAAACCGTTGTGGTAGCTGACGTTGTGAACATATATTTGGACACAGCAAATCGTGAATCCCGCGTAAGGATGATATTAACAAGCTCATAACCGACATTGGTACCCGGTATGCACTTCTTCAAAGCGTCGTCAATTAAGGAGAGAAACGGCACGGTGTGCGCTTTCTACAATGGGTGACCGACGCCTGCGCTCATGCATACATTACCACACACTACGCTTCAGCAACACGGGAGGTAGAGGTTCGTAGCCTGAGCCGCAAACGCGTGCGTCCCGCTGTGCTCTGTTTCGCAGACGCTAGTGTCGCTCCACCAAGGCACGACATTCGCCCGTCGAAATCGCGTCCTTTCTGCAACGCGTATTGCAGCAGTTTTGTTAGTCGGTGCTCTCGCAATCGAAGCAGTCGGCGGCGGAAAAATCCCATTGGTGCATGTGGAAGCTGCACTACTCCGATGAGCCGACGCACGCTAGCACGAAGCGAAAGGCAAAGAACGTAACCAACGTAACTGCGTCAAGGGTACCTCGGCGACGCCAGCGCTGCCAGTGTACCTCGCTGGTATCGAGACGCTTTAACCATGACCTCCGATATCGCATGCAATCTCGAAGTAAGCGCTAGTAAGTGTCGATCGTCAAGCATTACTTCTTTTCACCTCTCACAGACGGCGGCTGCGCCCCGCTCCGCCCCGCCTACCTACACCGCCAACAGAAAGCACCGTGCGAAAGAGAATGTGTGAAAGATATAAGGCGCGTTCGCGCCGTGTCCAGCATCTGCTGACCTAGCTTAATCGGAAGGTCGTCGGGCGCTTGCCGTCGCGGCCGCAAGGTCGTGGGTTCGATTTGCAGCGGGGGTTCTTTTTCTTGGTTTTTTCTTTCTCGCCCGTTGGCGTCCATTTTATCAACGTCATATCCGTGACGGATGTACTTGGTGGACTCCGGCATGAAACACTTTCGTGTTAAAAAGAAACAAAAAGAAATGAAGGTCACCTGGTGAGTCTGACACAACTGGAGGTCGATGAACTCATGCGTTGGGGGAGATTTACGGTTGAAATCTTCGCCAGAGCTTATAAGCGTTCACCACACATGCTTACGCTTCACACTCCCCTTTGCGTACACATCTTTGCTCGCAATGCTTCCTTCTTCTATCGTTAAATGTCGCATGCGCCGGCAAGCCATCACTGAACTCACGTCACGTGCTATGAGGTATGCAAACTTATTTGCACTTCAGCAGGCAGTGTGAACAACTACAAGAGCTAGACTTAAAATGCAGTTGCTCGGTTATTTTTGTCTTGAACATCATTTCAAATCATTCAGGAAAGCTTCACATAACGTCGATTCCACGTTCAGTTGGCTACAAGTGTTTTCTCTCTTACGTTTGTTCAGTTGTATTGTCCAGGAGAACGACTTGATATATGGAAGCGAATAAACCAATTCAAATTGGCAGTCAATGCCTTATCCGACGGCACTCTCGTGGGCATGAGTGTAAACATAGTCCTGTTAAACCGTCCGCGTTTCTTCCAGCGGCTCTTGAGGCTCCTCGCCTTTGAGAAGGAGTGAGAGAGGAAGGGCTGATTGCGAAGATATAACGTCGTAGATGCGCCAACATTCACCTCCCCGTCTTCACCCTGAGCTCCTTACGAACAGCGGGATACAAAAACAAGAACTTGCGCGTAACTGATACGTGCAAAGCAACATAACAAGGAAAGGCACGAGGGAGGGCAATACAGAGAGATTACACAAGTTAAAGGAATAAACATAGTGACAAACGCTACATAGCTGGCACAGCGCCCAAAGCAGACCGCCTCGAAGTCGATCGCAAGCCTCGCACGTATCCCGTGCAGTTTCTTGAGCGGCACAAGTTTGGCACGCGCGTGCGGTGGTCGCGGGGGCCACCGCTCCGTCGTTGCCACATGTTCCCCGAATTGAGTCGAGACGTCAGTCAGCGACTCGAGCACGGGCGAGGAGGGAAGCGCGGGCCGCCACGACTCGAACAAGGACCGCTACTGTGTTGGCGATGACAAGCGGCACGCGCGCACGTGACTGCGCGGCTCGCATACGGCCAGTAGGATCGACGACCGTTGCCTAACGTAGTGCCCTTGCATGGCGGCGCATCGTCAGCTGCATGAAGCACTATCTCAGACGATGGCAACAGGCCCCTCGTATATCGGGCCCACAATGCCCTTCATTAAAGGTGAAAAGAAGAAAACACGCTTGGCGTTTCGCAACGGAAACGATTGCGCATAATGGGGGATATGCGATGCCATTTTTGTCAATAAAAATATACCGTGTTTTCGCTTCTTAAGTTTTTCATGTCAGCTGGTGAGCGAGTACTTGCGGACTTGTTTTCATTAATGCTTTAGTACTACTTTGTGTTATTTTCTCTTTGGTATACTTAGTGCACGTATTGTTTGGTTGATCGTGTTATGAAATAGTAATGCGGTACTTTTTTTCCTCGTCTCTGTTTAGCTTTATGCAATAAGAGCGTTTTGCTTCATATCTGCAGGTTTGAATCCTTTTATAAATGTGGAATATAATATGTACCGTTCCCTTTGCTGTGCACTCACTGTTATGTTGTCATGAAGCGCCTTCAGGCGTAAATTTTGAAGCTGTTTGCGGTAGCTTTTCGCTAGAAGGACCCTCAACACGCTTTTTGTTTTCTTTTTCGAAATTACGTCGGTGGAGGGCGGTAGAAAAAAATTGCCATGGTTGAACATGATTAAACCAAGCTTGTTGAGCGATAGCTCAGCTTTGCTTACCTTGGGGAAGGATGAGACCATTAATTTGCAATGATTAAACTTTACTGCATGTCTTCATTTAGGCAAGGATGACAAGAAGTCTACACGCTTCAACTACACACCGCGACAAGCGAGCCAACGTTTTGCACTACATAACACACAGACGCTGCTCGGCGCCGTCGGCACACTATAGGCGCGAACGAGCAGTGAAATTTGATGCAGCCAGCGCCTGTGGCGGTGGCGGCCCGAAAGACACCTTGAGGCGCTGTTGGTTTTCGCGGTTTTCGCGACCGCGCCGCACTAGCCTCTCGCTGAAGCTCTTTAGTCGACGTTGACCTTGACTGAGTTTGAAGGCCAGATAGACGCATCGAGGTGCTTTTTGGTTTTGTATCGGAAGAAGTAGAGATCGCTCGAAAATAAGATATCCTGAAAATCTCATAGGCAAAAAAGGCTCACGCCGTTACATACATGCGCACCCCTCCCCCCCATATACTATATATATATATATATATATATATATATATATATTATATATATATATATATATATATATATATATATATATATATATATATATATATATATATATATATATATATATACGATAGACCCATGCGTTCACCCATGTGTACACCACCAACGCCTCTGCCCATATGTACGCGTATACATACACCCGCAGTATTTTCCCAGCGTTCGTCAGCCTCTCGTGACGGTGACTTATGGTTTTAATGGCATCCCTTTGGGATAGCTATGGTGACTACTCGTAGTTACCTACGAGAACGTATATATCCACTTGATCTCGTATGTTTGCCTGTATGTCTGATAATACCATCCCCATCTTTTCGCTTGTATTTTTCGACATATCTCTAAACGTCTGTCGCTCAATCAACCAGTCAGCGCTACGAGTAATACTGAAGCAGCTGTTCTGGAAGTTGGGCATTCCCTACGGTTGTGGGTGGAAAAATATGTTTCTATTCCATTCAACTGTTCGCCGTATTCGCCATGTTTGTTATCAAATGCGAAAATGCGAAGCCTTTCTTGACGTAACAAAGGCACTTTGAATCTATCTATCTATCTATCTATCTATCTATCTATCTATCTATCTATCTATCTATCTATCTATCTATCTATCTATCTATCTATCTATCTATCTATCTATCTATCTATCTATCTATCTATCTATCTATCTATCTATGGCTAGCGTCTTACGTCTTGATCCTTTCGGGGTTGTTTCATTACCTAGGTAGAGACCATAATTTGCATAACATGACATGAGTGCATGACGTACATAAATGACAGGTCATTACAAAATGGAATGGCATGCACGTCATGTATATCATGACGTAAATGAGAAGGGGCCATCGTGATTTCATGGCAGTGATGCCATCGTGGTCTTTCCAAGCAAAGGGATCCTACACTCTTAGAAAAAAAGGTCGGCATATTCACTAATTGAATACTAACCATTTACTTGTCTTAAAAAGCTCTGAGCACTTAGTAAGTGAAGGTAGTAAAATACTGCAGGCTAATGAAATTCGCTACCTGGTTGTTAGTAAGTGAATCGTACAAACTTCAATGGTTTTGGGGGACGACGACGAAGTGTGTTGCTATCCAAACGCTTCTCTTTGTGCTCTGAATTCTTCGGTGAAATTTTCGGTCTTGTTGCCTCGGCTCCCCGTCTTGCGGCCATGGACGCGGAGCGTTCCAGAGGAGCTCCTGGCCAGGAGTCATCTCGGCCGTCCACAGCGAGGAAAAGAGGAAACTCCCCCAGTGACACCGAGGACACAGAGCTGTACTCATCTTCGGGATACGACTCATCTGGCGACGATTTCATCCCCGTCAGGAGCGAGAGGGCGAAGAGGGAGATCGTCAGCGCAACCTCGCCCAGTCCCGCGAGTACGGCGACTATGAAGTCAAGGCTTGAGCGTTGGCCGCACGTCATCATCTTCGTGCCGGAAGAGTCCTAAGGAAACTTGCGACTGCTGAACAGGCAAGCACTATCCGCTTTTCTGGAACGTGTGGTGCCTAATGAGATCAAGGACGTCAGAATAAATACGCGGAAAAATATACTCGCTATAGATGTATTTCACGTGAATGCTCTCAAACCACTTCAACAAGTCACTGAGCTAGGCGGCATCAAAGTGCGTTCCTTTATACCGATGGACAGTGCATCCATAGCCGGTGTGATATACGACATAGACATCGCGATTCCCGAAGCAGACTTGCCTACCCTCATTAAACCGGCAAATGAGGGTATTGTCATCACACAAGTGCGCCGTCTTGGAAAGACGCGCTGTGTAAAACTGGTCTTCAAAGGCGATTGTACGCCATCCCATGTCAAAGTCAGCCATTTCCGACACCCCGTTCGGTCATTCGTACAGAAGCCACTTCAGTGTCACCAGTGCTTTAAGCTAGGACACGTCAAGGGTGTGTGCCCGAACTCACTAATGTGCCCTCGGTGCGCAGAACCTCACTCGGAAGAGACCTGCCGTTCCACGATTCTTAAATGCGGCAACTGTAATGGCTCACGTGCTGCCTCGTCGAACGACTGCCCTCAAATCATGAAGGAGCGCGTGGTGCTTAAGCAAATGGCCAGAGACAATTCGACCCACAGGGAGGCTGCCGAAACAGTCTGGCGTCGGCACCGGCGTCGGCGGCATCGTTCGACCTCAAAGAGGGCGCAAGCTCCCTCTACCACTGCACCACTCAGTCAAGCCGTAAAAGGACCGATCAGCTCAAGGAAGACTGCGGAGAGGAATCTATCTGCAGAGGAATGGCCGGTACTTCCTTGCCGTTCCCTTGCCGTGGAGCCTCAGAAGATCGCGCCCACTCAAGAGTCTTCACCGAGCGCTGGTGACGCACCTAGAGGTGATCGACAAGTCATTTCTATGCTTCGTTCTCTCATGGACGCCATCCGAGGGATATTGGACATGGGGACAACGTCTGCTCGAAGCGCTCTCAAAGTACTGGACGCCTTAAGCCCAGTGCTTGAATCTCTCGAGTAGAAGCATGGCTAACGTTCACCCTCCTTTCCGAGAAGAAGTCAAGGCAGCGTCCATCATCCAGTGGAATGCCAGAGGACTAGCATCGCGCCTTTCAGACTTTCGTCAGTTTGTGCACTCTAACATGTTCCCAGTCATCATAATTTGTGAGCCCAACTTAACGAAGCCAGTGAGACTATCGGGGTACGAAGCTGTCATGTCCCCAACAAATGGAGCATGCAGCAAAGTCCTCGTTTATGTTCGTCGGGAACTCACTTATTTGTTGCATCCAATTGCGCCTCATGATGGCAATCAATATGTATGGCTGACAATTAAGAAGAACAAATTCATGTTCACTCTGATAGGCGTTTATATATCGCCTTCAAGTAATTTTGACTCAAAAAGATTAGACAGTATCTTGGTCGTGTGTCCAGCTCCATGGTTCATCATAGGAGACTTCAACGCACATCATCTGGCATGGGGAAGCACGAGGACAAATGAAAGAGGGCGCCGATTAGCAAGTTTCGCTCACAATCATGACCTCACCCTCATGAACGACGGCAGTCCCACTTTTCTTCGAGGTGTAACATATGGCAGCTGCCTTGATCTTGCTTTCGTTTCCAACTCGTTCGCCAGGTGTGCTAATTGGTTTTCGGATACTGAGACACACGGGAGTGACCATATTCCCACCTATCTTCACATCAAAGGGATGTCCAGATCTGGTCCAGAGAAGGCCGTTCGAAGAATTGACTGGAGCACTTTTAAGTCTGACATGGAAGATGCTTGCCAAGCGGGTCTAAGCACTGGGCTAGAGCAAGTAATCAAGTGCACAATGCAAGATGCCACGCGCACGATACCGATTACATCCAGGCGGAACGATTTTGATGCCGAATTGGAAAGACTGCGAGCGCTTCGCCGCCGTGCGGAACGCAGATATCGGCGCACAAAATCCGTCCACGTCCTTCGAACAGCCAGAAGAATGCAAAAGAAGATTCAGCGTCGTATGGACAAGTTAGCCTCCGAACGTTGGAGAACGTTTTGTCAGACACTAGACCCCCGCAAGCCCCTATCTCACATCTGGAGAACGGTGCGTGGTCTGCGCTGCATTCCTGAACAGCGTTTTCCGTTCAAGGCGCTTGCGCTCTTCCAAAAGCGGCGAGACATTGATGTCGCAGAAGACTTTTGCGCGAGGATAGCAGACCAAGTAGTTCGTCCAGGTGCTCTGGCTGGAAGTGACGCTCCTCATTCCCGTGACGGCCGCATGGACCTTCCATTTACAATAGAGGAGCTTGAGGCGGCACTAGCCCTATGCAGGCGTTCTTCATCACCGGGGCCAGATGGTATATCATATCGAGCCCTGTGCAATCTGGGTGAGACTGCGCGGGCAGAGCTGCTACGTCTGTACACCGCATCCTGGCAAGAGGGCAAGGTTCCTGACGAATGGAAGACAAGTCGTTTGGTACCACTTCTGAAGCAAGGCAAGTCCCCACTGGAACTTGCCTCATACCGCCCTATCGCACTGGCCAGCTGCATGGGAAAAATAATGGAACGGGTGATCCTTAGCCGCGTCGAGTGGTATCTCGAACATTACAAGGTTTATCCAAACTCCATGGTTGGCTTTCGACGTGATCGCTCATCTAGCGATAATGTCATTGATCTCGTAGCATATGTCCAACAGCAGAAATCACGCAAGCGTTTGTCTGCAGCCTTGTTCCTAGATGTAAAAGGAGCATACGATAACGTGCTACACGAGGCCATTCTCAGCACCCTTGAGATGGTTGGCCTGGGTGGTCGAGTTTTTCGATGGATTGCTAGCTACCTGACAGCTAGATCTTTCTTTGTGTCAACCGACGACGGCACAACCACACGACGCTATACATGCAGGGGCGTTCCTCAGGGTGGAGTACTAAGTCCTACTCTGTTCAATCTCGCTCTCTTTGATCTTACCGAATCTCTGCCATGCACGATCGAGACATCTATATACGCAGACGACATATGTGTCTGGACATCAGCCGTCACACGTCTCCAGATACGAGCGAGGCTTCAAAAATCTGCAAGTTTGACAGCGAGCTATCTCGGGAAGCAAGGCCTTAAAATATCCCCGGAAAAATGTGCATTAGTGACCTTCACACGTAAACAAATGACGCACTATGCCATTTCTATCGAAGGACGGACCATTGCTTATACCCGAAACCACAAATTTCTGGGTATAATCACATATAGATACCTTCGTTGGAGCCCGCATGTGTCTTACATGAAACAGCGCCTGACAGCAATCTCCCAGCTGTTCAAGTTCCTGGGTGGAAAAACCTGGGGGATGTCGGTAGACGCAATGCTGGAACTGTACATATCACTGTTTCTCGGTTTTTTAAAGATATTCGCCGCGAGATCGGGCTACAGGTGGCAGCACCGTCGCCGCGCTAGTGTGGATAGGAGGTTGTCGGCGCGTATACAAACGTGCACAACAGCGCTTCGTTGTGAGCGATGTCAACCGATTTCCGGCAAACGAAATGCATTGACTGCAGCTTTGTGGTAATGTGTGCGCTCTTCATTCCCGAATTAATGCACGAAGCGCGCCGAACGTTACAATTACTTATGAGAGAAGTGCATACTGCCAATGAACGAGTTGCTCGCCTTCGGCGATAGTTGGCGTTTACGCAATGGGTGATGTTTTCTTGTTGTTTTATTTGTACATGTTTAGCTTGTGTTCCACCCACTACGCACTGCTCTATTGCGCGACTGAATTAACTATTTACTTCTTGTTCATTTGGATGCCCCTCAACAAGAAGAAAGCCCGTATTCCTGCACGATGAGTTGAAATAGCACATTGTGCACTGCGTGCTCAAATATTCATTTGCATTTCTTATTCAGTTCTCCATTAAATGTAGGACAGTTGATAGGTTTACTGAGGAAAGCTAAGTGGCTGATAGCGCTTTAGCGCTACGGAGACGTTTAACACGCACACGCTTGTTTTTATTCCAGTAACATCACACAAAGGTAACTGTACAGCACGGAAATTTCTTCGATTGATTACTTGCACGACAGTAATAGAAAAAAGGTCCGGTTATTTCACGGGACCAAAGTACGTTTTTTTTATACGAATAATGTCCGCTGCCTTCCATCAATCTAAACAACGCAGCACAAACGCTCAAGATAATGTAAAGAAAAAAAGATGTGGCTTCGCGTGAAATTACTACGACATAAATATAAACTGCGCCGTTTGGATTAATTTTGACCATCAGCGCTCTTTAACGCGCACCTTAATCTAAGTACATGGGTGTTTTTGTGTAAATTTCGCCACTAGTTAAAATTGCGCAAGGCAACTCAGTTTTGCGATTTTCGTGTCATTTCATTTTCTGTTCTTTTTAGGGGACAGTTTAAGTACCGAAGTGTCAGACGTGAGTTAACAGAAACATTTCTCTCTAGTGAGACCAGGACCGTACACAACTAAAGCTCGTCGCGTAACCTATAAACGAGAGTCCCGAAGTTATACACCTAACCACAACGCGCAAGTGCATGAGAGCCTTTTTTTTAACCACCGAGCCGCTAAAAGGCTATATTCACATGAGATTTAATACTTCTCATCTTTAGGGCAACGCCAAGTGCACTTTGCAATGCGCTCGAACCACAGAGCGGCACCTACACTGATATGACTCTCGTGAACGGAGGGTACGACGACCACACACAGCACTCTCGACAAGTGCACTCTCTGATCTTATTACAGTACATATACAGCCGATAAAGGCCACATGCTTCCTTACATCGTGTTAGGCATACGTAGGAGCGGTTAAAGTTGCACTAACGGAACGGAACAAACCGCCTTTTGAGGATCTGCATAACGTACGCGCGCATGCAAACACAACGGGGCTAGCAGACGACGCATGGAGCAATCCACACTCGGCGCGGTTCAGCCAGAAGCCGCTAGGCTGCGACTCCGCTCGATCTCGCGGCCAATAGTCTGCCTGTGCTGACTAATACATGCAAGACAAATATTCGCACTCTGCAGGCTGTACAAGCTCAGGCTCTCAGAGTTCGCCTTGGCTTGCCAAAATGAGCGTCGACTGAAGCGACTATTTCCATCGCACGGGACCAACCTATGCAAACGCACATTGCGGTGGAAGCCTTGAGAGCTCATATTAGGCATTTTTCCCGGGCCCATTGCCACTACCTTGCCACATTGCCTTCAGAAAGACCACGGGCATCGTATTGTGCAACGACTGCGAACCATTCTGGCCACCTTCCGTCAGGCTTCAGCCCCGCATCTAAGCCAGCGATACCTCCTTGGTGCTTCATTGGACCTGAAGTGCACCTCAACGTACCGGGAATCAGAAAAAAATCTGAGCTCTCATCTCCAGTGCTGAAACAGCTATCTCTGATCCTTCTACACGAGAAGTACGCTGATCATGTGCATGTTTATACCGATGGATCAACTACCCTCCAGTGTTCGTCCGGAGCAGTGGTCGTCACAGCGAAAGCTATCAGCGTCAGTTTCAAGACAGACCACCCAACGACATCGACAGCAGCAGAACTTGCCGCTCTTCGCGCTGCACTTTGTGTAGTCAACGGCGAAGAGCCTCAACGATGGTCAATCTTCTGCGATTCGAAGGCAGCCCTGCAATCTTTGCTATCAGCCCTGTGACACGGATCATACGAGCAGTTGGTCTTCGAGGTTAGATATCTCCTCCATACTTCGTTAGAGAAAGGACACCATGTGACATTTCAGCGGCTGCCAAGTCACTGCGGCCTGATAGGCAATGAACACGCCGGCAATACTGCTCGATCAGCTCTTCAAGGTGACAGGATCGAGACAATACCCCTATCAAGGACCGATGCTGCTAGCCAACTTCGAGTGGCAGCACAAGAAATGACTTCCTCCACTTGTAATACAGCAAGCAGATTGCACAACCAACACCGCCACCGCCCGACCAATTTGCGTCTTCAGACACCTACGGGACTACGCCGAAATGATGCCACTCTGCTTTGCCGTTTATGGCTAAGAGTGGCTTTTACAAAGTCATTCTCCTTTCGAATCCAAATGGCTGACAGCCCGTTTTGTGATAACTGTGGTAGCGAGGAGACACTACAGCACATCTTCTGCGACTGTCCTCGCTACAATGCGCAGAGAAAATCCCTCGCAGTTGCTCTTGCTCGCATAGATCCCAGACCGACGACGGTAGAAACCATTCTGGAATGTCGTCCTGAGAGGTCATCGCGGGTGAAGGCGACGAAGGCAGTGCTCAACTTCTTGAAGGCATCAGACCTGCACCGTCGGTTATAGACTAACGACGTTAGCATGACTGTGAGATGTGTGATGTGTGTGACTCACTGTGCGTGCGCGCTCTCCTTCTCTCTCTCTCTCTCTATCTTTATATCTCCCCCATCCCTTCCCCTAGTGCAGGGTAGCATACCGGTCCTTCTAGACTGGTTAACATCCCTGCCTTTCCTTTCTCTCCTTCTCCTTCAATGGTTAGTCCGTTACTAAATTGTTAGTAACCCTACTAGCAACTTATTAACCGTACCAACGGGAGCACAAGCACTCATGGGAAAAGTGTGTTCGCAGCAGTAGTCACCGCGGCGAGCGTGCAGTCCTCCTGCATTGTCTTTCCGCCTGCGCCGTGCCAGCACTTCTCAGATAAAGTGAAAGTGACAGGGTGTAACATATTACTGCGTTATTCAGCCATGAACTTTTTCTATGTTTAACTACGACAACCTCTCTACGATTGCCATCTGTCTATAATGTGCCACTGATGGACCAGCTGAGCGGTTCTGAAGCGTCATTTTTCTTTTTCTTTCTTACTTTATTTTTTTTTTTGGCGCCAGTGGGCACTATGGCATAAATGAAATAAAAGGATACAACTCGGTTTCCTAGACGAATTTCACAAGCGGTCAATTCAATTCGCGGATCCATTTGGAATCAACGTCCATCGACACTGTTACGAGCACAAGGTGAGGCTCTAAGCACAAGGTGAGGCTCTAGGCTCTAAAACGGAATTGGAAGCGCTTACAGAAATGAACGAATACTTTACGAATGTGGGCGAATTTCAAACAAATCTCAGTTCTGAAATCTTTCATGTTACTACACATAAACGCGAAAGGTTGCTACACTCAATTAGTTTATTTCCTACAAGTCCACAAGAGGTAGAAAAATTATTGGGCAAAATTAGAAACAATGTTTCGGCAGGAATTGATGAGTTAAGTGCCTTACCCATTAAATACTTTGCGGCTCTTATATCTTCACCATTAACACACATTATTAACATAATGCTTGAAACTGGAATCTTCCCCTTAGATCTGAAGCTTGCTCGCATATGCCCAATATATAAGGGAGGTGCTGTTGGTGATATAAGTAATTACAGACCCATTTCGGTGCTACCCGTGTTATCTAAAGTATTTGAAAATGTCATCAACACGCGTCTTGTTAATTTCATAAATAAGCACCAAATTATAAACGATGCACAGTACGGTTTCCAGAAAAAGAAAACCACTGAGCTCTCTTACATGTGAAGGATAAAATACTACATGACATTGAAAACAAACTCTACAGTGTAGGTCTTTTCATTGATCTAAGATTGATCTAAGATAAATGATTTCATTGATTTCGATTGCGTTAATCACGACATTTTGCTACTGAAACTTAATGATTATGGCATTCGCGACGTCGCCCTAGATCTTTTAAAGAATTATCTTTCTTGCAGAAAGCAGTGTATCAAAATTGGTGATGTTACCTCCCCTACAACCACGATAAAATAAGGAGTGCCCCAGGGGTCGATTCTGGGACCATTGTTATTTATATTGTATGTTAACGACTTATTTAGTATTCCTAACTCTCCCAAATTAGTAATGTACGCTGACGACACCAACGTCTTTTTTTTCAGCGCACACACTTACTCAGCTTCAGAAAGCGATAAACGAATATCTTGTTCAGCTGGATGGTTGGCTTCACGCAAATAAATTATCTCTAAATAAAAAGAAATCTAATTACGTCCTCTTTAAGCCCGTTAATAAGCCCTGTGACACTGAGCTTACGCTAACGCATCAGGGCACCGTCTTAGAGCGCGTAAAATGTCAGAAATTTTCAGGCGTATGGTTTGAAGAAAGCATGTCGTGGAATACATACATCAACAAACTCACTTCAGAGCTAAGCAGAGCCGTCGGTATAATATTTAAACTATGCGATTTAATTCCTTTACATCTAAAAAAGGCGATATATTACGCGCATTTCTACTCCCGCTTATCTTATTGCACACTTGTTTGGGGTACCACGACAACTACAAATTACAAAAAAACTGGAAACAATGCAACAGAAAGTGCTCAGACTATTCGAGAACTATTTTGGTGAACCAAAAGACTTACCAACAAATCCTTTATTTCTTAAGTATAATTGCTTAAAGCAAGCAAATTATACGACTATAAACTCCTCCTGCACATACAGAAACATGATCTGACAGTAATAGTGAAAGTAGGGCCAGTTGGTGGTTCATGCTGGGATGTAAAAACAGCGCAAAATATAGACAAGGACAGAGGAAGAGACGACAGCCGCGCTGAACTCGCAACTAAACTTTATTGGAAAGTACACGCACATATATCAAGCATTCGTCCCGGTCACGTGGCAAACCAAAGGCGTCTGCGCAGCATAGCATACAAGGTACGAAACATGGCTAATCGTTGTGGACATCAACACGTGTGTAACAACCGAGATAAAAACAACAAAAACCTTCATACCCTCCAAAAACATGCGCAACCATCCATAACAAACTAATAATCACTTTAACCTGGCAGCGCTGAACCCAGGTACCGAACCTCCTTTTCACCAAGGGCCACAGACGGCTGACTTACACACCTTTCCTCCTCCCTTTCAATGAAAAAAGCCTCCATCACTTCCCTCGTGCATTTGTTCCGATGCCCAAACAAACAAGTGGCTTTGTCTGCCATAGGTTGGCAGCCACACTCCCTACAATGAGCTGGCAAGTGCAACCCGCCAGCTGCCGTTAAAGAGGCTAAGTGTTCCTTTAGTCTCACGTTAATGCACCGCCCGGTTTGTCCTATATAAACCCCCCCGCATGACAAAGGCAACTTATATACAACACTCGATTTACACTGAACATATCTATTTCTTCTCTTCTCCGGAGAGAACGAGCAGGTCTTTCGTAAACCCGAACTTTTTTTATGCACGCGGGAGCAAATAGAGGACAACTTATTGGGAGCGGACATCACTACACGTACCCCATACCTACTCGGCCGCATTTTCAAGCAGTGAGGGAAAACTTGTGTACGTAGGGGTACCACAACCTGGTTTTCTTTTCATTGCGCACGCGCTCTGTCTCCGTGTGCGTATCACTACGCCTTTTGATTTCTGCATCGGGCTCTTCTCTCTATCCCTATACGTTCTTCACGATGCTCCGGCCTCTTTGGCTCTCTTACCATCATGCCGTGTGTGTGTGCCGAGCAAGGTATGCCTTTGTATACAAAGGGGGCCTGTGGGGGCCCCCTTCCGGAATACAAGGTATGTGTGGATTCTTTGGTGCTCGGAAGTGGGTTGGGAGGCAAGTTCGTTTTTTCCAAGACGTTTGGTGGCGGCCTGCTCCTCTGAGCCAACATACAGGCAACAGCGTCGGCCTGAAAGAATGGAGGAAGACGACCAAGGGAATCACCGAGTTCCTTTGGGGCACGGTGCGACCGACGCTTCCAACCAGGAAAAAGAAAGGACTGACCCAAGGTGAAGTGCGCCTTCTTGGTGATTGTTCTATCCCGGAGGACGTTAACAAGGTTTTAAAACTGGGACCCAAGTTCGCGTTTGAACCTAAAGTTCCACCGGCGGAAAAGGTGGCTTTTTCAAGGAACATTTCTCGGTATGTGCCTGAAGGAGAGCAAATAAGGTGCGTGTCGGATTGTATAGATGTGTGCACTCAAACGTCGTTGGCTAGGCGAAGGCTCTCCCCTGACAAGGTGGTCGTAGATTATTTGGAGGGGAATGGGCTTAGGGTTTGTTTGTCGGATAAGGAAGGAATGTTCGTGGTCATGAAAGAGGGCGTTTTCCATGAAAAATCTGAGACAGCCGTATTGAAGAATTTCAAAAGAGTGGACGTAAAAACAGGGAAGGTGAAACAGCAGGCTATTGCTATGCTGCAAGATAGGAATCTGTCCAGTCTAGTCAGTAGAGTAAAAAAGGCAAAATAATTAAACTTGCAGGTTTTTTTCTCAGTGAAAACCCATAAACTTAATTCCCCGTTCAGAGCCATTATATCAGAAAAAGGAACTTGGCTGTATGAGATGTCGACTTACTTGCAGATGCACCTGGAAGCCGTCAATATAGTCGACCCTTTTATAGTGAAGAACTCTGAAGGTGTAGTGGATTTTCTCAGAACTAATAACCCGGGTTCTTGTTCGGCATTCAGCATCGACATTGAGGACATGTTTTACTCCTTATCGCATGTTTAACTTCTGCAGAGTGTTAAATCTTGTGTGGTTGAGGACAATAATGAAGTTAAGTTCGTTAACAGTTGTGGCGTTTCCTTGGAAAGTTTTCTGGAATTGCTGACGTTTTACTTGCGGTCAATGTGTGTGGAGTGGAAAGGGGGCGTTTACGTCCAAAAATCTGGTGTTTGCATCGGATCTAGGGTGGCACCAATTTTAAGTAATATTTTCCTGGGACAAGTTGACAGGTCCGTTGCCGATAAATTGAACAATCTGTCTTGCCACATTTTTCGGTATGTCGATGATTTCTTTATTGTAATTAAAACCGACAGTCAGCATAGCATGAGAGCTGACATATTAAACATTTTTAAGGATTCTGGCCATGGGCTTAAGTTTACCTACGAGCTGCCTGAAAAAGGAGAGCTTCAGTTTCTAGATATTAGACTGCGGCTTCACGAGGAACATTTGTGTTGGCGGTACAAGCCCCGATCCGCAAAGGGTATCTTGCCGTTCACCTCAGGCCATTCTAAGATAGTGAAGTCCGGCATTATTTATGCTGCGCTGCGCTCCTGAAAACGTGCACGCATGCGTTGAAAGAAAGTTTCCTGAGCCAGGTTGAGAGGCTGAAGTTGGCGGGCTACCCTGATACGGAAATCTTGAGGAGTTGTCAAAAGCTTATCAAGTGGGTTAAAGGCGTAAGTGATACGCACAGGAGAACAGAGCGCGTGCGCAATCAAAAGAAACCGGTTGTGGTACCCTACGTACACAAGTTTTCACATTGCTTGAAAAATGCGGCGAGTAGGTATGGGGTACGTGTAGTGGTGTCCGCTCCCAATATGTTGTCCTCTATTTGCTCCCGCGTGCATAAAAAAAAGTTCGGGTTTACGAAAGACCTGCTCGTTCTGTCCGGAGAAGAGAAGAAATAGATATGTTCAGTGTAAATCGAGTGTTGTATATAAGTTGCCTTTGTCATGCGGGGGGGTTTATATAGGACAAACCGGGCGGTGCATTAACGTGAGACTAAAGGAACACTTAGCCTCTTTAACGGCAGCTGGCGGGTTACACTTGCCAGCTCATTGTAGGGAGTGTGGCTGCCAACCTATGGCAGACAAAGCCACTTGTTTGTTTGGGCATCGGAACAAATGCACGAGGGAAGTGATGGAGGCTTTTTTCATTGAAAGGGAGGGGGAAAGGTGTGTAAGTCAGCCGTCTGTGGCCCTTGGTGAAAAGGAGGTTCGGTACCTGGGTTCAGCGCTGCCAGGTTAAAGTGATTATTAGTTTGTTATGGATGGTTGCGCACGTTTTTGGAGGGTATGAAGGTTTTTGTTGTTTTTATCTCGGTTGTTACACACGTGTTATGTCCACAACGATTAGCCATGTTTCGTACCTTGTTTGCTATGCTGCGCAGACGCCTTTGGTTTGCCACGTGACCGGGACGAATGCTTGATATATGTATGTGTGCTTTCCAATAAAGTTTAGTTGCGAGTTCAGCGCGGTGTCGTCTCTTCCTCTGTCCTTGTCTATATTTTGCGCTGTTTTTACATCCCTAGCTAGTAGTGGATTCTCGATTATGCGTCCCCCGGATTTGCAACGACCCGAATTTCACGACGAATCGGTTTGGTCCCGGCAAAATCCATATAGAAATAACGCATTAAAACCCTTCGTTATACGACGCAATTTTACACCAACCCCGCATCTTACGACGACTTTCTGATTCCGTCCGAGAAAAAAAATCACGTTCCTTACTCGTATCTGAACGCTGACCAAGTATTTGCGAGTGCACAATAAGAACTCTCGTTCCCCTACGTCAACAATTACAAAAGTAAAGAGTGAGACAGTAAATTTATTCTCCTGGCAGTTCATGCGCTTCTGCAATCTAGTTTTGCTGGTTTTTAAGATAGCTTCTGGATACGCCTCGGTTGCGTGCGTATCCAGGGTCGTTACCTAGACAAGCTCTCTCCACACTGAGTAGCTTCAGCTGACCGGTCATTGAGATCCAGATATTTTCACGTTTTCGGTCCGTGGAAACTTTTCCTGGTCGACATACAGCTGGTCTCATGCCCTTGTTTGCGGCACTCGAAGTCACAGGTCTTGAGCACGCAAAAGGACGCGACGCAGCTGTTTTCACCGTGCAAAATAATTTTCGCTTGACATGAAGGTTCATAATAACAGCGGGACATCACTAGTTGCACATAACAGGGGCACAAATACGATGCACACAGCTCAGTCGAGCACGAAAGCCATACGAAAGCATTCTACGTAGAACACTGTAATAGACCGATCTCACCAGATGATCTGCGCATGCGCGAGTTTTCGACAGCGGCACTGTCGCCATCTTAGTTGGAGTACTCTGAGCGCTGCTGGTGCGGCTGCTTGCTGCGTGCTTCAGGTATATTGTCGTTTGGCATGAATCCTCGGCACAGAAGACAATTGAACGTTGTGTTAAACTGTGTCCGGACCTCTCATGTATGTTATTTTACTTCAGATTACATTGCATATGCCAGCTTTAAGAGAAAAAAAAAAGAACAGTAGACAACGTTTACATGTGACCAGGTCGGTTTCGTCGTGTTGATGGGCACGCGTCGCTTCGCTGAATAAGTATTAGTTAAAAAAAATAAAGACGAGAAATCGTGTTCCTGTCGTCATGAGCGCAAAAATCTTTAGTGAACGTCAGCACGCGAGCGATAAAAGTTACAGTGTGCGGAAAATAACTTGCCCAAACGAAGAGCTCTCCGCGACTACGAAGACGGGAAAAAAACAAACCGATGAGACGCAAAAAAAAAGAGAAAGCTTTTTGCGTTTCTTTTTTGTTCAAGCAGTACTTTCAATGTACGTACACTGTGTTGTCAGCGCATGACTTCGAGCACAGTGATGCGTTAAACGTGAATGAATATGAGACGGTCGCCGTGAAGGAGGTTAGAAGTGCGCCCGCGGGGCGACGACTGGCCGCATGCCGTTTGCAAAAGTTTAACGTCACGGAAATCTTGTGAACGGCAAAATATTTCCTGCTGCACAAGGGATGGATGAGTCAGTAAGAGGTTTTGGTGACACACACAATGTGGCGGATGAGCAGTAGCCCGCTCAGACCGGCGGCGGCAGCCTCAGCTGATTGCTCGGCGCCGATATCGTCGCTAGGCCTATACTGCTTCGAAGCTGCAGTGTATAGGTATCTTTACGTACGTTAAGAGCCGCCTACGCTTATATAAGAAGCTAAGCTTTGCTACTGCTGTTGCTGCTTTACGCTGGGTTCGCGATAATATCACATTTTGAAAAGAATAGGAAATCCCGGCGGCGAAGTTGGCTGCGATGCCGGCACGGTCGAATTTTCGCCGTGCACTCCATGGCGCGAGCTGTAAACGTAAGTTTGGCTTGTATCACAGGTATCGTTCACGCTAGACACATCACAGTCGTGATCGCTTTTGATGAGAGGTTGGTTTAGGTGTCGCTATATATTTAAGCGATCTCTGTTTTGCCGGAGAACCACCAGGTGGCGTAGAGCAGTGAGGACGTGCTCACATTGCGCTCCGCTTCTTGAAACGCTTTCATGCGGAAATTTCACCCAAGCCCACCTGAAAAGTCCATCTTCCTTTTTGTGAAGTTGCGAGGATTCGAAGGACACCAAATTCTGGGACCTGGACCCGCTTCACGAGAAAGTAACAACATCGGAAGAAACTAGGTGCACAGACGCAGCTCACCCTAACAACGGCTTCGGTCGGCGGCGCGGGGACGCTCGCACGTGCGGGGTGTGGCGACGAGTGTGTGTGAGTGGGCTGGCTAACAACCATACAACACACTTTTTTGGACATTCTCTGGCCAAGTCAGAAGCCAAAGGTGAGCGACATTTACCTCACTTTCGGACTATATATGCCTAGCGCAGCGGAAAACGGAGGCAGTTCCGTTCCCCTGAATCTGCTGAGCATGCATAAGGACGCCTAACGATTCTTCGCCCACATGGAAGTCGACGAAGAACTTCCCGGCCCATCTCGGGAGTCGGAGAATCATCCAAACGACGCGAGTAGCGTCTCACAACAGGCGGAGTCAAGTAACGAAGCGCGGGCGTCCAGCGACGCGTCTCTCGATAATGAGAAAGACGACGACGAGGGTCTCTCTCGTACGTGGACGGAGGACGGCTGGCACACCGTTCTTTCACGCAGACGAAAAAAGAACAGTAAAAAAGCCCAAAAAGAGCCCGAGAAGGGAATGGAAAAGAAAAATGAAGAGTCACCGGGCAACCCGCCCGTGGACGCAGCAGGGGAGAGTCAAGCCAAGGGGGATTTCCGACGCAGGAAACGCCGCGGCCCACCGCCTCTCCCGAAGGAAGACATAAAAGTTATCCTGAGACCGCACAAGGGCCTCATGGTGAAAAATCTACTCGGATCGGAGCTCTCTATGGCAGTAATAGAGGCATGCCGGAACACTTTTGGAGGGGACAGCTTTTTACTGCGGGTCCACCCCGGATCGAACATCGTAATAATGTCCACACCACGCGAAGAAGTGGCGGGCATGCTGAGAGAGATCAGCCAATTAAAGATCAGAGGACAGATCCACCCCTTCAACGCGTACGTGGCCGACCCAGTGGACGTCCTGCGAGGCATTGTTCATGGATTGCCACCGGGAACCACCCAGGCCGACCTCATGGCAAACCTACGAATACGGACGCAGGGGGTGAATATAGAAAGAGCCAGGATGCTGGGATCTTCGAAGTCAGCAATAATAACCTTTACGGGCAACGTGCTCCCGAGGTGCGTTTATTTCATGGGTGCAGAGGCTATCTGTTACCCATACAAGCCTACCGTACAAGTTTGCAAGATCTGTCGGTCTACTGGACACCGAACCGATGTGTGCCCGACCCCAAACGCCAACGTCTGCTCCAAGTGTGGGACATCTGATCCTAACCAAGGGCACCAATGTACCCCGAACTGCGCCATATGCGGTGAGGAGCACGCGACGGGAGACAGATCGTGCAGAAAGAAACTGAAAAATGTAGCTCCCCGAATATCAAGGGTGGAGATGCCTCGAAGAAAAACAGAATGGACCTACGCGGAGATGGAATTCCCCCAACTTGAGCAACAACAGCAGAAACCTCCTCGCTGGTTCAACTCGGACCGAGAGGATGTGACGCAACAGAAGCGGCAGGGATCCAGATCCATATCCAGATCGCGATCAAGATCAAGATCAAGGGCAAGCGCCCAGCAACAACCAAATAATGGCAGCATACCGGCGGAGGCCCCTGGCAAACCAAACTTGAAGAAAACATCAAGTAGCAGCGGCGAGAAAAGCTCCACCCATGCCGGGAAAGGAGAGGAAGAAGTAGCAGCAGCTGACCTGACTACTGAGGAACAACGAGCCAACCAACTAAACAAGGTGAGCTGGGCGGGTCCAGCGCCTCCCAATGCTCCACTAAGTGATCTCCATCAGTACAGGAAAATTATAGAGGAGAACAAAAGATTAACACAAGAAATTAAACAGCTTAGGAATCAAATGGCAGCAGAACGCCAACAGTATAAACTGGCAATCAAATCATTGGAGACAAAATTTGAAAATGCAATTAAAAAATTACAAAGCTCAGGGTCGGTAGGCAACCCCACTGAGGGCAAGAAAGAGGCGCGAGGTGCAACCGACGTTGTGGAAACCACAGAAACTAGCGAAGGGATGGGCGAGGAAACGTCCACTACCCAATCGCAAAGCAGTGAACTAATAAAGCAAGTGCAGACCCAGGTTCTAAAAAACAGGGAAAGCATAGCTGATTTCAAGAAACTTTTAGCCAATTTCATGGCAGAAATTAAAACGTTCGTCGGAGAAGAACCGAAAATTCAGAGGCAGTATGTTAACGAAGCCGTGGGAGGCTTGCAGAGGTCACTGAACAAACGCCCCCTCTCCACCCCAGTTAGTGACAAACCACCCAAACCGGGCCGCGACAGCGCGGACACGACCATGCAGCATGGCAAAAAATAGTATGAAAAGGGCAGAACAACTAGAGATTTGGCAGTGGAACTGTCGCACTTTTCACAAGCGCGCTGCAGCACTCCAAAATTACATGAACTCGGCACCGATTCAGCCAGACGTAATATGCCTGCAGGAAGTTGGGCCCAAGATGGTCAAACTGCAGGGGTATTATTGGTTACAAGATGAAAATTATCCCCGCGTAGCCTCGCTGGTTAGCAAAAGTATTGCAGCAAAGGTGGAACATATAGAAAGTGTACAGATAAATCGTCAAATAATTAGCCTCCTTCCTCTGAAGAGAGGCAGGGCAAAAACCATTATATTAAATTTATACAGTCCTCCTAGAGATAAAAACCAGGACTTTGCTGAACTCCTTACAGAGGTAGTCAGAATTGCAGGGGCGAAAGACAGACTTGTGGTGTTGGGCGACTTTAACGCACCCAGCACCACTTGGGGTTATCCGAGGGATTCTCCCAAGGGAACGCGTCTCGAACACGCCGTATCCAAACTAGGGTTGAGCCTAATTACTCTCCCCACCACACCTACCAGGCTGGGTAACAGCGTAAGTCGAGACACATTCCCAGATCTCACGTTCACACGTAATATTAAGGACACTAACTGGACAAACCTCGAAGAGAACCTAGGCAGTGACCACTACATAATCAGCATTTCCCTCTCGACTCCAAAACTACGCAGGATCATAGGTGATGTGGTGATCACTGACTGGGAAAGGTTCCGACGACGCGATCCCCCACCCGACTCCGTACCGGAATCGATTGGGGAGTGGTCAGAATACATAATATCAGCACACAAACAAACATCTAAACGCATCACAAGAACAGCAGAGACGCCTGCAGTCGACAGGCACCTGCTTCACCTGTGGGAGAGCAGGCGCCGTTTGCTGAAAAGGTGGAAAAACCAGCGGCTTAATAGAAACATTCTCCGCAGAATCGCTGCTTTAGCAGAGGAGGCGAATCAATATGCTAGCAAAATTGCAACAGAGGGATGGATCCAGTTCTGCAGCTCGCTACAGGACACTCTGAGCACTGCGAAAACTTGGACCATCTTGAGGAACATGCTCAACCCGGAAAATTCAAAATCGGCGACGAGCAGAACATTACAAAGAATCACGCACGAGTTTCCGGGTACGGATGAGGAATTAATACAAGCAATTAGGGACAGATACATAGGAGACCATGCCGATAATTGCAGGATTCAATGAACTACACGGGTGCAATAAACGAGAGGCTCGACGCCCCAATAACCAAAGAAGAGGTCTTTGCGGCAGCTCAGGCAGCCAAGAGAAATAGTGCCCCTGGTGCAGATCAAATTACAAATGCAATGATCAGGAACCTCAGCGATAAGGTCATAGAGGCACTGACGAACCATTTTAATGACAACTATTGGCTCAAAGGGAAGATACCCGATGAATGGAAAGCAGCCAAAATTATCACGATACCGAAACCCGGGAAGAAGCCATCCCTGCAGGCTCTCAGACCCATATCTTTGACGTCATGCATGGGGAAGCTTTTTGAACGGGTTATTCACACTCGGCTCCAAAACTTCATAGAGGACAACGGCCTTTTTCCAGCCACTATGCTGGGTTTCCGCAGCGGCCTCTCCACTCAGGACGCGTTCCTCCTATTACAAGAGGAAGTTCTCAGCTCCATACCCAAGGGAGGCGAACATCTAATACTAGCCCTTGATCTAAAAAGTGCTTTTGACAATATCTCGCATAAGGCCATCCTATCCGAATTAAACAACATCGGATGTGGGGAAAACACGTTCAATTACATAAAGGCTTTCCTCACAGCGAGGCGAGCTACAATAAGCGTGGCGCAAGTGACGTCGGAACCTTTTCAGATGCCAAATAAAGGCACCCCTCAAGGAGCCATCATCTCTCCCCTGCTCTTCAATATCGCCATGATAGGACTTGCGCGAGTCCTGGATGACGTACCGCAGTTGAAATACACCCTATACGCGGATGATATCACCCTATGGGCAACGCGTGGATCCCTGGCTAGCAAAGAGCAGACACTTCAAGAGGCTGCAACAGCAGTTGAAAATTTCGCCAGGGCCAGCGTGCTCAGTTGCGCCCCAGAGAAGTCTGAAATCATCAGGGTACATGGAAAAAGATACAGAAGCAATGGAAACATAGATATACACATTGAAGGCGTAAAAATTCACGAGGTAACTGTCGCACGAATTCTGGGTTACTGGGTTCAGAGTAATGGAAGAGCACACCACACAATAAACTTATTAAAATCAGCTACGAAACAAGTCGCGCGTATGATACAGAGAATAACATACCACAAAAGGAAGGAGACACAATTAGATTAGTACAGGCACTCGTACTGAGTAAGATAACGTACAGTCTACCTTTCCACACGCTAAACAATTCTGAAGAAGAAAACGTCGAGTCTATAATCAGGAGTGCCTACAAAGTAGCCCTAGGACTACCGGTAAGCACACCAACTCAAAAGTTATTAGAACTCGGAATATATAACACATATCCTGAGCTAAAGACAGCGGTACTGACCGCGCAGAGAAATCGTCTAAGTCAGACGAAAGCCGGGCGAGAGATACTCGCTAGGGTGGGCTTCCCACCGTACCCCCAGAACCTGGACGAGGTTCTTGTAGACATCCCGGAACCCGTCCGCGGCAAGATCTCGATCGCTCCCCTGCCCAAGAACATGGACGTAAATACAAACAAAAAGCGCAGAGAGGAGAGAGTGCGGTGGCTCCGTAAAACATTAAAAAACAAAACAAATGTTTTGTATGTGGACGCTTCCGCACATAACTTCAAATGGTCCGTTGCAACAGTCCTCAGCAGCGACAACAGAATGATGACATGTGCATCCCTGTACACGTCCTCGATCGCCAAGGCGGAATGCTTTGCAATTACCCTTGCGATCAAAGAGCAAGAACGAAGGGAGGAACCACAGACCATTATCATCTCCGACTCACAGGAAGCGTGCCGTTTATTTTTAAAAGGCCGCCTCCCGATAAAGCTAAGTAAATTCCTAGGCGGGAGATTGAAAAACAACTACAGGCTGATCTGGTGTCCAGGACACACAGGCCTGGAGGGAAACGAGAGTGCAGACGCTCTTGCTCGAGGGCTCACGAACCGAGCAGAGCCTCGACCGCACTTTCAATCCCCTCAAACACTTCAGGAGAATACTAACGAGGAGGACAACGACCCATCCAGAATGGCCCCTCGCGAAATTCTGGCTCACCAGCGAGGCACTCGACAAAAATACAGCGCCCCCCACAAATCATTAGAAGGGGAGGACGCGATTGACCTCCGTAGGATTCAAACGGGGGTCTTTCCCAATCTACAAAGATTGAACAAAATTTTCCCAACGCTGTATGGGCACGCCTGTCCGTGGTGTGGCGGCTCGCCATCTCTATATCACATCTCGTGGGGATGCCTAAACCGACCACCAACTTTAGATGCCTTTTTAGGCCAGTACAACCTATCTAATACTTTCGAGCAATGGGAGGCCCAGCTCGCCAGCTCTGACCCAGAGGTACAGCTTGCGCTTCTGGGTCACGTCAGGCAGGCAGCAGTAGCCAGTGGAGCCCTGGACCTGGGGCCCCACCCATCGAGCTCATGACCCCTTATCCCAACCCTTATAAATAAAGTTGTACTACTACTACTACTCTGTTTTGCCCGGAAAACACGTTGTATCCAACCTGTCGCCGCTGGCGGCGATCGCCCCGACGAGGGGATCGAGCACACGTTGTATGAAGTTTTGCTGTCGCTGATCGGCACATCAGTAGCGTAGAAAGCTTGTTATGACGCAATAGGCTGTTGCTAAATTACCATGCATACGCACGGAATTCACAAACACGGTGAACAATACGTTGAAAGTGCGCGGAAGTTGCCGCTCCGTCCGACTTCGTCACTGTCGCACACGTTCCTGTCGGAGCTTGACATCCTTTGAAAACACGTAAAATCCGAGTCCTTTTGCTTGAGGTTGCTGTTGTAACATCTCAGCTTGCAGCACGTGAACCCAACCGTCGCGATTCATCCAAATACGGCCCCTAAAGCTCGATAATGCAGCTCCCCGATGCACCAGCTATATGCAGCTGAACGTACCGAGTACTCTAAGTACCGGCATGCACTGCGGCAGCGGTGGCGTAGTGCAACTCGAGGTGAGATCGGTCTATTCTACGCAATCTCATGCTCTGTCGCCATTATGTGATGGCAATGACACTGTGTCTGACTCCCCTGACGGGAAACTGTTGTCAACGCGGTTTCGGTTTCGTTTTCACGCACAGGCAACTTTTGAACTCGATTTATAGGGAGGAAGATGCGCACTGGATTCAATTTTTTGAAGTTGAGGATGACGATTCGCTCATACCTCTTTCATCTAAGTAATGCTGCCGTTCGCTGCCATTTTCAAAAATAATTTAATCTACCTTCCTTGGAAAAGCACAGGGTCGTGTCGTGGGCTTATTCAGGTGGTCTGTTCCCTTTTCTGGCCAAGGCTGATTGCCACTGCCTATATTCTTAGTTTTTCGATTATACGACGCCCGGATTATACGACGGTTTTGCGTGGACCCCTCAAAGACGTATAATCGGGGTTCCACTAAATAATTTTCTGCATAGGCGTGCGCATAGGGGGGGGGGGCGGCAGCCCCCTCTAATCAACTAAGAGGGGGGGGCGCAAAATCTGCCCCGTACATTGACCCTTCAAGTGACGTAAGAGGGGGGGGCGCAAAATCTGCCGCCCCGCCACGGTGGTCTAGTGGTTATGGCGCTCGACTGCTGACCCGAAGGTCGCGGGATCGAATCCCGGCCGCGGCGGCTGCATTTTCGATGGAGGCGAAAATGTTTGAGGTCCGTGTACTTAGATTTAGGTGCACGTTAAAGAACCCCAGGTGGTCGAACTTTCCGGAGCCCTCCACTACGGCGTCTCTCATAATCATATCATGGTTTTGGGACGTTAAACCCCAGATATTATTATTAAAATCTGCCCCATACATTGGCTCAGTAGTGTGGGGGCGCTGCGATGAACCTTCGGCCCCCCTAATGGGGAACCCTACGCACGCCTATGATTTTCTGGTTATGACCTGTGACGATGCGCATAGCCATGTGTAAGAAAGCTGCTGTTTCAGCTTATGTAGTGAATACACGTTCTTTTGTGGACTCCTTCACAAAGTCATACATGAATATGCTTTGAAGATCCATAATCGATTATAACTTGTCTGTACGTCACAACTCCAAAAATGGATATCCACTGTGGTATCTCTAATGTACATCCAATGATTGTCCCACACAGGCACTGGACGTTGGGCTCTTGCATGGATACTGAGCGGATATCCGTGGTTGCTTGGGTTTGTCCACTTTGTGAAATGCTGTAGCTCGTTTAACTGCTCGCCGAAGCCTGCACGGTCCCTATCAATAAAATCGGCTGCTAATTGCCAGTTTAAGGAAGTTCCCACTTGGCTTTCTGCATGCATCAGTGCTGTGCTAGACCTATTTTTTAAATGCGAAGCATTTCTTAGCGAACTTCTGGCACTTTGAGCGTTTCTATCTACGTATCTATCTATCTATCTATCTAGCCGCCTACGTCTGGGTGCTCTCATGATCGCCTCCTTAGCTTGGCGTAGACCAAAATTTGCATGGGAGGGTAAGAGGATTTGACGAATATTATTGCCGGGTCATGACATGAATAACAATAAAATCCTGTCGCGTACGTCGTCGAACCCTTTCCACTAAACACGTGTGGCACATACCCGTTTACCACGGGCCGCGGTGTACGGGTATGCGCCACAGGTGATTGACAGTTTATATCTACCCAGGAACGGCGAGAACAGACATTCGTAACTTAAATGCTAGAGCGTTAAGAAAAACCAAGATCGGCAGCGCTGACTCAACGCATGGAAAGAATGAAAATTAGGATCCCAGCAGGAATCGAACTCAAGCATTCTGCGTGGCAATCAGGTATTCTACCACTGAGCCACGCCAGGTCTATAAACTGGTTTGGAAAAACAGCCTACGCAGGCGTAATAACGGTGCAACGTCAATTGTGGTTGTGGTGCTGGCTATCTAATTTTACAATAAAGCAGTAAACACTACATGATACTCCTACGATACAGGCGTCATATCAGATTGACGTCTGTAGTTTCAGTGTTGGCTCCGCTTTTATAGCAGTCTAATAAACATTACGTTTGTATTCCTATGATTCAGCAAGCTATATTGCTCGACCCCGGAGGGATACATTAACGAAGGTTACATATGATATCGCCATCACCGCACCGTAAAGTGCACTTCGTCCACCAGAACGACGCAGTGTCCTCTTCATTTTTTACGAGGCTGGGCGATGGCCTCATGCTGACCGAGGATGATGCCAGATTGATTGACAGCCGCTTTGTAGACTAGGCTACGTAGGCCACATACGTCCAGGTATACATAGTCTACGAATACCACAAACACCATCCACTGATGTTGGTCTACGTAGCACTATCCAGGCCTACAAGCCTCGAAGGCCTATACCTCACCAACGCGGAGGGTGGCTTCAGGTTCCGACATGTCGCCGACTCTGTCGACAGACAATTTGTCGACGAAATGACCGAGGCATCCACGAATTCCAACAGCTCTACTATACCACATACTTCACTACACATGGACCCCTCGTCACCACGATCACGACCGGATCCTGTAACAACTCATGACCAGCTGCTGGTGCTCACTGATCACGGTGATGATGGCCTTGTTCAAGAACTGTCAACAACTTATTCCACACAAGCACGCGGGTTCGTGAAACGTGTGTGCGTTCTCCATCTCAAGGGCCAAGTATAAGCACTACATATCAGCTTAAGGCTTCGGGTGTTGGTAATGCCCACGTTGCCGTTGGCAGCGTTGCCCAACTGTAAACAATTGGTTATATAACACATATGCGGAAGCTTCAACATATATATGTGTGCGTATAAAATTTACACAAATCTTTAGCGTTATTTTGTAACGTGTCGCTCAGTAAAAAAAGTTACGCCACAGTCACCAACCCGCCGCATGCTTCGCATAACACCGACTCCCACGCTACGTGGGATCTGCCGAATTTTTTTTAGCTTACTTGCCTTGTGTTTCGGGCATGATTTCTATAAATTGTTGCTGTGGGCGTATATGACTGTTCAAATTCGTGCACAAATGTTTTATTATAGCTGTTTCAGCAACGAGACCAGCTGAATCTGCGTGACGTTGTACATTTGCGCGATCACTTTTTTTTTCTTTTTTTTTTCAGGCCTTGTGCAAAGAGAACGGGCGCACTGTGTAACTGTTTAGTTTAAACTTACTTTGATAGTTGCGGGGACTAGCTACGTTTTTAATTCTTTTCTCACACGGCTTCCCTATTACGATTACCCAAGATCCGAATGTACTCGCTCTCTATCAGAGATTCGTCTGCGCTTTCAAGTTCTGTAAGCTAAACAAACTCAATCCTGATTGCTGAAACGGTTGAATATGTTCCAATTGGGCTCAACTGCGATGGAAAGTGTCCGTGTGTTCAAGAGCGTGGCTCTATTCAAGCGGGGAGTACTTTCTCAAAATTCGTTTTCATCTGAGGGAAAACCAATCTGTCTTGTAGTTTCTGGTCCTTAGCAGATAATACAGACTAAATAAGCGAAGTGCTTACGCGCAAACATCTGAACCACACAGACACAGCGCGCGCAAAGCACATGCGAGCGTCGCAGTGGTTGCTACGTTTCGCGTGCTCCTCTTCAAGATTGGTCGATTGCAGCGCCGCCACTGCTGGCGACGCCGCCGGAGTCACGCCGAGGCTGCCGCCCGCTTCACTGCCCCTTCTAGTACACTGTAGCCTCGAGGAGTTACGGAGTCGCCCTCTGTCGGACGCGCCTCGATTGCGTGCTAGGCAGGTTACCGCCGGCGCGCTCCCCATAGGTATTGCTGTCGGCGCTCTACAAAAACACCTCGCGGAAGCCCTCCAGGGCATTTCTGTAAGTACTTTCGAAATGAACTGTGTTCTTTACTGTCAAAATAAGCATTTTCGACGAACTGAAAGCACAAGATAGTCTACAGTCGCTGTCTCTTTGCAGAAAACCGAGCACCCACGTCACTCTGCCACCGCTTTGGAGACCCCTGAACCGGCTTCTTGCGCGAAAGGTAGTCACTCGCTGAGTGCAAACAGTGAAATATCTCGTTAGAGTAGACTGCCTGTATAACCAAACGGAGCATAACAGAAAGAAGCCTCAAGCCAGCGATCGCACGGGTTCGCGACGACTGATGGTGCCTCTGCATGTATGAGCGTCTGCATGTATGTTCGTACTGATGGTTTCGCTTTTGCTACGAGCGTGTTTTGGCACCGCGCTGTGAACTTTAGGCCGCAAAATATGAGAATTTGTGAGTAAACAAACAACTACTGTTGCGCGGACGCTATCAGAGCAGTTCAAAAACAATTTCCTTACAACTGCGGCTTCGGTGCGCATGGCAACTTCGCGATCTGCCGTCCCGACGATTCAGTGTTTTTTTTTTCTTTTTCAATCTAAATTCGGGTACGTTTCAATATCGTTTGCCAAGTTGTCTCGCACTGCGTATTGATCGCTCTTCTCAGCGGGCAAATGCCGCTGCTTCTGTTTCTTTATTCAGCGTATTCGTTTCGTTTGGTGCTCACACAAAATGTGAGCAAATGCGACGCCTTTTTTTAATGCTCCTTAATTATCGTTCCGTTTGCATTCCAGTGAACTTGCCGCTCTCTGTCATCAACAAATTCGTAGACCAAAGCTTCACCACTTCGAGACTGCTGGTGGAAGAAGAACCAGTCTACGAGACCGAGCATGTAGTAGCATGCGACGCCTAGGAAAAGAAAGAAAATACAGTAACGTTTGCCGGACTTGTTCTGCAAATGTCGGCTGTGAACTAGGACCCACATAAACTTGAAATAGCGGTGAATAAAATAGAAAGTATTGCAGCAACCAGCAGCCGCAAAACAGGATAGTAATTATTTGGTGTGTACCCGAGCAATTTTGGCAGCAGTGTCGTTTCTATAGCGCCAACAGGGTGGCATCTTTCCCACGTAAATAAATGGGGCTCCTAGAAAATACATGGGGTTGGCCGGTGGGCCGATCACGGAGGCAATGCAAAATTTATGTAGCTTATGAAGCAATGCACGCCTTATCAAATGGGAAGGTTGCCCGTCGGCGTCCCGCGTCGGCGGCGTCAACACGAGTGATGCAAAAAATAATCGTCACGTGATGGTGTCACCATATGACGTCATCATGACGTCACAGATTGCCAATATATGTAGCGTCATTATGACGTCACATGATGGCGTATTCACACGTCATGGTCGCTTTGCATTGCCTCCGTGATCGGTCACGGAGGCCGTGCAAAACCGCGTTAGGTGCAGAACGCTTTTGGAGGGGGGCGCGGGAGAATCAGTACATCGACTGAATGGCTTTCGCCTTCTAGTCATCTTGAACGAATGCATAAGGGACCCTGTGCGTTTTTTAATTTGACGTATCTAAACAATGACTTGCGCATCTGCAGCCGATTTTGTGGACGCTGAGCACGGGGCCGACGATCAAGAGGTCGCATTGGAGGGTTCTGAGATGGCATCGCACGTGGTAAAAGGTAGCGCTTTTACCATCCTGTGGCAGATAAGCATCATTTGCCGGCGGGAAGCGCGCGCGAGCCATCGTCTCAGTGCGCGCTGTCTGCTACTCACCGAACATCGCAGGCTCGACGCAGTAACAAAAGTCGTCGTCGCGGAAGTGCTTGTTGCACACAAGACTCGTAGCGGATGGCTACTTGCCGGTTCTTAGCTTTACAACCCATGCTTCAGGCTGTTTCTTGTAACGCGGTTACCAGTGCAGGCTGACAGTGGGCTCCTTTGCGTAAGCGCAGCACTGCGGCACCGAGCGGTAGAGCCCCATGTTCGTCGCCTTCGGAGGCAGCCACTCTATTACAATGGTTTCAATTGAGTAGAAAATGAGAGAAAACTTCCGAATTTGAACAGACCGCAGCGCATGTGGAACTTGAAACTCGTTTTCAAAGCACGCGGCAGTGCGCCACAAGCAGCTGACGCGGCCGCTGAGACCACGTGATCCTGCCAAGCACGTCACGCCGATCGTGGCGCCGGCGTTTCCAGTGGTGGGCCTCGAGGCCAATAAGACGCGTTTGTAGAGGTTCTCGTGTAAGCGTTCATGGCGCAGCGGTCAAAGCGCCCGACTCCCAACGTCGCGGACCGAGACGTCGTGGGTTCGACTGTGAGGTCATCCAAATTAACCAAACTTTCTCTTCGGTTTTTCTTTGTCATTTGCGTTTTAGACACGTATTTCTGTGGCGAAAATACGTGATTGAAGTTTTGGCGGATCCCGGCATCAAATACTTTCGTGTAAAAAGCAATTGGGAAGCAGTACATGTGCTATGGACGCATCAGTAAAATAATTCGTGTTGGTAGAGTCAAAGCGATCTGCTGCAGAATGCGTGAGGTCGACATCAGGAATTGCACATTTCAGGAAAATGCCGAATTAGAGAAAATGGAACTGTCAGCCCGCATTTCCATGGTCGCCTGATGATCCTTTCGTTGGGCCATTCTATAGATAGAGCTTGACGAACGCTGGAAAGAACATGAAAGACGCCATGCCGATAAAGCCGGAAAACACCGTTCTGGAGACGGCCGCTACCTATAATCACACTGAACGCTTTCGTTAGGAGGGGCCATAGCGCGATGTGAATGAAAGACAGAAAAAAAGAAAGGAAGAATTAAGTCAGCTTCGCATTAGTGGGGCCAAGCCTGAAGAAAGTGCGGAGCGGGGCGGCCTTCGTTGCTTCTCTTTATTTTCCTCTCTCTTTCTTCATCTATTGCTTTTTCTCTCCTCTTTCTATTTTTTCTATGTCTTCTTTGTTCATTTCAACTCCTTTATTTCTCTCACCTAGACATTACTTTCTATTTCTCACTCCTATCTTTCTTTTTCTTTGTTCCCTTTTTTTTCTTTCTCTCTATTTCTCGCTGCCTCTCTTTTTATATCTCGTTCTCTTTCTGTCCATAAATTTCACTGTGTTTGATTCTCTCTGTCTTTCTTTAATCGTCTTTCTGTTTTTCTTCTCTGTCTCAATATTTCTCTCTCTCTTTCTCTCTGTATGATATTTTACTCTCTCCCCTCCTCCTATCCATCCTCCTCTCCCTGACATCTCTTCTCCCTATTCTCACCTTCCTTTCCCACCCGCTTGGTATACATACTCTACGAGGCTATATTATGCTCCGCTAGCGTGCCTGGATAGCCGATGGATCACGATGCTCGCCTTCGGATCGTGGGTACGCAGGCTCCAAACCCGTCTCGTCATCAAATTTTTTTCGCCTAGAATTTTCCTTTCCATTTCTTTCTGTCCTTTCTCTCGGTCTTATCGCTGTGATCGTGCTTTCACCCATCAGAGTAATTTCACCACGCCGAACAAATCGCGCACGTTTTCTGGCACGAAAGCAAGGACGACGAGGAAGCAGAGGACGAAGATAGCGCGCGCAGGATCATGATGATGATGGTTTTTTGTTCGTGGATAACGATCGAGAGCTGGCATAAGCAGCTCCGCTGTTAAAAGGAAAGAAAACCACTGCGTCAGGCACGCCCACGCCTACTTTCGCTTGCCCCCATTTCTCCGATAGGGGAACAGCTTTGGAACTTTTCAAAATCTTTCCTGAAAAAGGTCACATCTCCACTTCTTTATACATTGTGATTGCATGCCACCAGTAACTTTTTTAAAAATTATATTACGCCTCACGCGACCACTCCAGCTGCGAAACGCAGCTTTTAACCCATCACACCTAACAACTTTTGTACGCACACTTGTGTACGTTATACGTTATTCAACTCTAACATATGAATTTCCTGTTTCCCACTCCCGGTTTGATGTATATACTTGGTTGAACGGAGAGGAAATGCAGCAGTAAGTTGCAGTGATCCTGAAAGTAGCAAGTGACGTTAGACTTTGTTTCGAATTTGTCGAACCAGCGACAAATGTTTTTACTCATAAAGTCTGAAAATACAAAAGTATACAAGAAGCTCAGAGAATAGAAAGAAAATTTATTTCAAGAATTTTCACATGCAGAAGCCTCCACCAATGCGATGAGTCGGATCACGTGTTTCTATGCTTTCCAAGGATAAATCCATGAGTTGCTCATATATATGTTACTTGGAACCCTAGGAGAATCCTGTAAAAAGAGAAAGCATCCACTTGGTTTCGTAAGTGTTCCACATGGATATTTTTTCTATGCTCTCTGTTTTACAGTAAAACAAAAAGGGGATTCAGTAATAACCCACTATGAAACCAAACATTGTTTTGTTTTCCAATTTGAAGCGTTTCTTTGCATTGCTGGTGACATGATCTAACTCGAGGTGGTTCAAGATCGCAAAGTTTATGTCTGCATCGGTGCCTGCTTGGTTCACACACCGTATTGTTTGCTGGTGTCACAAATACACGTGCATCGGTTGCACCTCACGCGTCCTTCAGCACTTTGCGAAAGAGGCACGTTTATTGATGGACTATGCCGGTGGTCCTTATTGTCCGATGAACCTCTACACATGTCTTGTCGCTGACTGTGTTCAATGCACAGCTACGCAGTAAATCAACCAATGGTATCTGAATATCCTCACTAAAAAATCTACAGGCCTGCGCGGAGCGCGCAGCACGGGTCTCATGGAGAGCTGGAACAGCGACCTCTCCAGAGCCGGGCAAATAATACAAGTACACATGTAAGGTATCAACTATGCCTTAAATCCTAATTTTTGTGAAGTAGGAAAATACGCACTGTGCCATTATTCGTCTTTCTGCGGATAAGCGAGGTACCCGCTACGCATCATTAAGGCATTATGTGCACTGCTGCTTCTGGCTGATGAAGAATAACAATTATGGGTGAACACGTTGTAGTGGGTGGGAAGCTTCAAACCAAACATTCGTTGCGCAATTAGCATTATGCGACGCCTGGTTGTTATCTTACTCTTCTGCCACGCTACATTACATATATGTTAACGCGATTCCTTGCCTGACATGATGCCTATAGAGAGTTTCTTTTCTTTTTTTTTTGCAAGGAAGTCTCGCGCACCAGTGTGGCTCCCTGGCAAAATACTCGACTGCCACGCAGAGGGCCCAGTTCAAATTCCCTCCGATCCTGAATATTTTCTTCATTTATTTATTTTCTTATTTCGCGTGACAGCGATTACGAACACCGGCGGCGGACAACTGTGGCACTTTTGTTGTGATATCAAGACAGCTTTCGCTGCAAAGCAAATTAGGAGATGAGTGTGAATGATTCTTTTACAGCCAACGCTGTTATGAGACCACAATGGCAGTGGGGTAGTTGTCTGCCGCCGCCGCCAGTGTCCGTAACCGCTATCGCGTGAAATCAGGAAAAATGACAGAAATGAAAAAATATCCAGGTCCTGATGGGATTTGAACCCGCGCCCTCCGCGCTGGAGTCGAGTATTGTACCACAAAGCCACTACGGTGCTCAAAACTCCTTTGCAAAAAGACCGCATACAGGCGTCATATCGGGCAAGGAGTCGTGTTAACATATGTAATATAGCGTGGCAGAAGAGTAAGATAACAGCCAGCCGTCCCACAATGCTAATTGCGCAACGAGCGTAGGGTTTAAAGCTTTTGACCCCCTACAAAGTGCTCAGTCATAATTAATTATTCATCGTCATCAGGCACATGCAGCATCGACAAAGCGCTTCCCTTGGTTGGTAACAACTTTATTGATGGTCCAGCAGAGCTTTAGGTCTCCCACGTGGGGACGTCGAGGCCTTGCCTCACCGCCGCCTCGCGGGCCTGCTGGACAGCCCAAAGTTGGTCGCCGAGGCTGGGGTTGCGCAAGGCAGCGGCCCACCGCGGCGGAAGGGTTTCGGAGTTAGCACCTTCCGGATTTTTGTCACAGTCCCAGAGCATGTGATTTAATGTGGCGACCTCAGTGTGGCAGACCTTGCATATATTTGTCGGGTATGTACTCGGGTAGAGCCTGTTACACTGTGCGGCCTACTTAAGGAAAATTACGATTTATGGCGCAGTGGTTACCTTTCATGTGTACTTCTAATAAATGCTACAAGAGAGTTTGGAACGGGCTGGTGTTTCTTTTCCTCACGTCAAACACTCCTCCCCCTGGCCGTGAAATGGGAACATTTCTATACAAAGAAACGCGTACCAAAAAACCTACCGAAAACCCGCTAGCGTGCAAAGCTTGCCAGTTTCGCGAAGTTACAGCGGCGCAATTGGCGTGATTATGCGTCGAGTTTCTGTGTTTCGTAGGCCAAAAAATTGAGTAGCCCTTTCCAAGCTGGCAAGCGAAGCTTGACGTGGCTGTGCCTGGAGTACTGCTTTTCCTTCTTCCTTATTTTCTTCCTTTCTTCCCTTCTTTCTTCTGTCTTTGTTTCCTTTATTTGTTTTGTTCTTCATTCTTTCTCTCCTTCCTTCTTTCTTTCTTACCTTCATTCCTTCTATCTTTCCTTCTTTACTTCCTTCTTTTCCTTCCTTCGTCCTTTCTTTATTTCCTACTTCGTTCCTTTCTTTCTTATTTGTGCTAGTACACCGATTCATGTAGCGTCTTTCCGCAGCTTAGGTGATAAACATTCAAGCGCCTGACGCTCTATTGCATTGCAATGGTATTCTGTGTTTAGGGAAGAAAAAGGATTCATTCTAAAAAGACAGGGCGTGCAAACATGGACACAAGAAAGAAGTCAGGACACCACAAACGCCGACTAACAACTGAAGAGACGCACAACGGCTGAAAAGAAAGAAGGCACGAAAACTTATCTGCGCATGCCCATGCAACAGGCGAACATATCAATCCGGCACGCGTGGCGGTCTACGTGGAAGATAACTGTTAAGGCATTTGATTTCATCTTTATGCAAGTTAATCGACGGTTGGCTCACGCATGCGCTACCACTATTCTCGATATGCCATGCTTCAATCATCAGGCGCGTTTCTTCATTTCTATGCCGGTACATTACTGCGCATTCCTCAAATTTTGGCGTGCACTTACAATCTCGACAACGTAAAGAAAGATTAGAAGGTGAGCCTCCTGTTAGCGACCTCTTATGTTCCGACCTCTTATGTTCTTTCTTTTCAGCCGTTGTGCGTCTCTTCAGTTGTTAGTCGGCGTTTGTGGTGTCCTGACTTCTTTCTTGTGTCCATGTTTGCACGCCCTGTCTTTTTAGAATGAATACTTACCAACTAGCTCAGCTCTCTGTTATTCTAAGAAAAAGCACGCGCACAAACCTACTCAGAACCGCGAAAGCGTGATGTTCTGGCAATGAAACGTTTACGTTGCACGCTCGACGTTTGAGTGATACATAGAATAAGTGAAGTGTGATTTTGGTAATGCTTATCTCTATCGGATCTTAGTTATCAGGTCGAGTGCAAACGGGCGGCAAATGAAGGATCGACTATTCCCAGCAAATGACTCACTGAGCTCTAGACTGTGTGAAGGACGGAAAAATGGGCCCAATATTAGCCGCTGAACGCGAACGGATCAGCGAACACCGACTGAATAACGGCAAAAGTGGCCAATATTAGCCGGTGAAAGCCAACGGCTCAGCCGTCATAGGCTGAAGAACGGCAAAACTGGCCCAATATTTGCCGATGAAAGCCATTGGCTCAACCGATATCGGCGGAATGACGGCAATTGAGGCCCAATATTGCCGGTGAAAACCCAAGGGCGGCAAAACAGGCCGAACATTGCCGGCCAAATTCAACGGTTCAGCGTATAATGGCTCACTGCCGGCAACATTGGGCCGAGATTGGGCCTCGCATAGCCGCCGTAGAACCAATATCGGCCCCACGTTGTGCGCTGCCTGGGTAATAACGTAGAGCTGAGCTAGTTGGTAAGTATTCATTCTAAAGAATTGGCCGCGTATCTGCGTGCTTCGCTGCAAATGTCGTCTAAAGACGATAGAAGAGGCGCTGCGTGAGATATGGGCCATCTGGCAATACGTCGAGAAACATGAGTGCTGTGTTGCGGGCTGGTAGTCCCGGCACAGCGGCAGGCGAAGACCGGCGGTGACCAACACGACCGGTGGGGACGCCGGCCAGCCCGAACACGCTGTTTGGCGCGATGCGCCGAAGGAGAAGAAACGTCCGCACTCAACGAGTACTCTCCACAAACTTTACACGTCGCCTGGGTAAAGCAGGAATGCCAGAGCGGCGCCCCCTGTCATTCGCACAATGCAATACTGAACCGAAACCGAAACACAACATGAGCTTGTGCAGAGGGCACGGAGGAAGACAAGTTTCAGCGCAGTCGCATTTTCAGCTCACCTTAAGAAACTAGGGTTGTAACATTGTAGGGCGAGTAGGGTCAGGAGGACCGTCACGACGAAAACCTGCCTCCTCAGTCGTATTCGCCTGGAACGTTGGTGTGGCTTCGCGTTCCCTCCTCCGCTCCTGGCCTTTCCACAAAGCTACTGCCTAAGTACGAAGGCCCCTACCGTGTCCTACGTCAAGCATCCCCAGTTAACTATATGATTGAGCCTGTTCAATCATCTACGAACCGCCGTCGTCGCGGCCGCGAGACTGTTCACGTCGATCGACTGAAGCCGCATTATGACCCACCAGTTGTACCTGTTCCTTAAGTCGCCAGGATGGCTCCTTTTCCGCGGGGGAGTGATTTGTAACATGGTAGGGCGCAGACAAGAACGCCTGCGAAAGAAGAAAACGAAGACGGTTGTTCTTGGCGCTCGCGCTTGCTCGGCTTGGACCGCTGATCGCTTCAGCTGTGGCAATCTTTTAAGTCTCAACGTTAAACGCATACCATCAAGGTCTTTAAAATTGCGTATCTATGTATTTTCTGTTAGAGGAACACATCGTCTAATACTTACCTAGTGATGTTGCGCCTCAGATATGCGTAATGTTTGCTTTTTGATCAACAATGTACACAAGTATGAACCTAGTCAGCCGTTCACGATGGCTGGCCCTTGGGCAAGTGGTTCAACTTTGGCCGAGTGGCTGAATCGAGGGACGTGCCGACAAACAGAAAGACAGACAGAAGGACAGACAGAAGGACAGACAGAAAGACAGACCAAAATTTCGGCGTTTAAGTTCCCCAAGAAAGACTATCGTCTTTAAAAGACAGGGCGTGCAAACACGGACACAAGAAAGAAGTCACGGCACCTCAAAGGCCGTTCCGGTTGCGTCAGTCTCACTTGGGCGTACACGATGCAGAGCACTTGCTTAGCTTGTACTGACAGCTTTTGGTTCTCAAGCGTCTCGAAAATCCTATACGGCAATTGAAGTGGCAAGCTACCGGAGAAAAATGGAACCGTCGACGAGGAGGCTATTTCCCTTTCACTTTTTGCTGAAGGTAACCTACGCGACGCCATTAGACAACGCGCCCCAAAAAAAACCTTAAATTGTAAAAAATAATGCTGTTTCACATAATCTGGCTAATAATTTTGTGGCAGTATAATTTGAGCGTAAAAAATAAGATTTGTACTCTTCGTAAGGCTGAGGTTGCCACAGCAAATTATTTTTTTGTGAGACTACAGCTGCGCAGCAAAACTATCGAAACGGCGTGGTTCGTCTCTGTAACCCTAACTGCACTGTCAGAAGAAGAAGACGACATCGACGAGCGAGACTCTCGTGCGTGTTCGCCTGTGTGGCGTTCTATCTCCTTCACTACGTCTCGTGTTTTCAACGACGGCCGAAGACAACATTTCAGAAGTAACGGACCATGAGGCTCCCTCTTTTTCTTTCGCTGGAAGACCAGGCTACAGAGCCCCACCCACGAGATAGCCGTTAACTTTGCAGTGGTCGAACGTCTTGGCAAAAGATTGCCGTTCTCTTATGTTTTCTTTACTTGTTGTTGCCTTCTGTAGTTTTCCGCCTACCATGTAAGCCTAGGTGGTTTTATGTCAAGCTTGTAGACGATGTGGAACGGGATTCATACTTACTGCGGTGGACGTTCTCTATCTTACCGAGACGTGGAACGCCAAAAGACCGTATATCAAACGATACGGTCTAGTCGTGTGCATCGATGATGCAGAGCGTCCCGCAGGTGGTGTGGCCGTATACGTCAGACAAACAGAAAAGGCACAAGATCTTAAACTACCACCAACGACACAGGGCCACAACGGTGACTAAGCTGCCATCGATTTTGATGGATGCATCATCCTGACCATGTACCTTGCACCCAATTTGTCGAGTGGGAATATCAAGACATTCATTGACACGCCATCGTGTAATTATGACAAGTACAAGAATAGACCATTTGTGTTAGTTGGTGACCTGAATGTCGATATTACCAAAAAGAACAATGAGTGGTTCATACAACATATGGCAGCCAAATATGCTCTCACGTGCACGTCCTTTGATCATATGAAACCAACGACCATCCGAGGGACGCGTATAGACCTGGTATTTTCAAATTTCCAATTGCAACCCGTACAGGAACCGGTATCCCTTCATTTGCGGACCATAAAGCCGTGATAATGAAGGGACAACGCAAGCCAAGCACCATCTAATTAAGAAAAATAAAAGTTTGATGTTTGTAATATACACACAATGTTTCTCACTCTTTATATGACGATTGATGGGGCGTTACACAGAAGATTCACGGTTTACCGATGATATTCTCCGGAGCTTCGCCCCACTCATCATCATTCACCACGTGGATATGCTGTGATATTTTTATTTCTTTGCTCTGCGCCAGCTGTGTGTCGAGAGGGTCTTATGGGTGACGAGGCCTATTTTCTTTTCTTGGAACACCACCGTCACGAGTTTCACAGGTCACTCAATAAAAGCTTGGCTTGAAAATAACACTGAACGACGTGTCTTGGGGCGCATGCGATGCGTATCCTTGTTCCTGGCTTCCTCAGGGTGAATCTATGCAAGGGAATGTTTAGGCGGGTGCGAATGTCTTTTTACAGCGAAACCTGTTGAGAGATCAATTCACCGGCCGTTTTTGGCGCCGTAGTCGTCCGCCGCCGCCGGTGTCCGTAACCAGTATCGCTCGAAATAAGCAGAAAACGAAATAAGAAAAGAATTCCAGGATGGAACGAGGTTCGAACCTCGACCCTCTGCGTGGGAGCCCAGTATTCAGCCCCTGAGCCATGCCGGTGCTTGAAATTGCTTTGAAAAAAGGTCCTATACAGGTTTCATGTCAGGAAGGAACCACATTAGCATATACAATATAGCGTGGTAGTAGAGTAAAGCACCAAGCGTCGCACAACACGAATCCTGTAACCAGGCGTCACACAATGCGAATTACGCAACGAGTAGGTTGTTGAATGCTTCCAACCCATTACAAAGGGCTCTGCCATAATTCTTCATCGTCATCAGGCACAGCATCAACAAAGTGCGCATAATGCCTTACATGCGTTTAGCAGGTACCAACGCTCTCCGTAGAATGAGGAAAAATGGCACAGTGCCTGCTGCCCTACTTCTCAAAAATTACAATGATTTATAGTGTAGTGGGTTCCTCGCAAGTGCACTTGTATGGTTGCCAAGGAAGCCCATAAGCGCATGATCCACTTCCTCGGGGTCTCAGTAAAATTACAATGATTTATAGCGCAATGGGATTCCTCGCAAGTCCGCTTGTATTGGTTGCCAAGGAAGCCCATTAGCGCATGATCCATTTCCTCGGGGTCTTAGTAAAGTTCTTCGCCCCCCCCCGTCTCTCTCCCACGTCAACGTATGTTATACAGCATGACGGAAGAGGGAAATAGCGAGCGGGCGTCACCCAATGCAAATTACATAACTGGTGGGCCGTTTAAAGGGACACTAAAGGCAAATAACAATATATGTGAGAGTGAAAGCCCTATGTATGACAACTTCTAAAACGGCAATAATATCAACAGCAGTGCCCTACTTACCGAGAAATTAAGCTAAATGTATCACATGATGAGCGCCACAGGTGGGACATTTTCGAAGTAATCCGGATGACGTATGGAAGTCGGCCTACAATAAATCACTAGTAATCAAACTAGCAGCAGTAAAAAAAGAACCTTCCAAGCATCAAAAGACGTAATAAAATGTTGTTTGTTCGTTTCCGCTTGATTCATGGAAAAAAGAACCTCCGTGGCGTTGCCATATGCGGAACGGCGCGCGTGGTTCAAAGGTTCCGTTTTCGCCGAACTGCGCCTCGCCCGGCGCCCTGCTTCGCTCACGCGGTCGCGTCTGAGGGGTAATTTCGGGATCGCGTACTGCCGCGTGTGTTTTGCGCGCTCGTGAAAGTCGCTCTGACAGAAAGTTCGACAAAATGCCGCATGCATGTGATATTGCCGGATGCCCGAATGGTGCACAACGCCAGTGCTGCAGCAAGGAAACCGGTGTGTCTTTTCACTGGGTGCCGCGGAATGAACCCTTACGCTCGAAGTGGCTTAGTGTCATGCCATTGCGCCAGTGTGCTAAACAGTCAAAATCTCTGCGTGTGTGCTCGCTGCACTTTCGTACTGAGGATTACGAGACCAACCGCAACTTGGTGAAGGCTTTGAATGTGCCCATCCGAGCAAGTCTTTGCCGCAGCGCCGTTGTTGCTACTGTGGGTCCTGCTACCTCCGCTCGGCTGCTACTAGTGTCGGCGGCCGCGCAGTAAAAGCGGGCAACGTTGGGCACGGCAGCAGTGACGTATGAAAGTCGTATTTTCAGGCGGAAGATTTGAAGCGCGCTAACGCGATGCGGACCACTAAAAACGTGATTTTATTTCAAAAGAAGCACTTCCTTGGCATAAAAGTAGCACTACGATGTTTCTGGACCGCTATTCCAACAATCAACGTCGACTTAATATTTTCCTTTAGTGTCGCTTTAAAGATTCTAAACCCATTACAAAGGGCTGAGCCATAATACTTCAGCGTCATCAGTCGTCGCTTCAACAAAGTGCACATAATGCCTTACAGACGTGTAGCTGGTGCCTCGCTTCTCCGCAGAATGACGAATAATGGCTTAGTAGGTGCTTCCCAACTTCACAAAAATTGTGATTTATGGCGTAGTGGGTACCTTTCTAGTGTACTTGTATTGTAGCCCCAAGAGAGCTTAACGGGCTCTAGAAACGCCGCTCTTCCAGCTTTCGCTGTGACTGTGCTGCGGTTTCAGTGCAGGCCTGGCGTTTTAAAAACTATGGATCTAAAATGTTAGTGGCCGTTTCAGTAGGCCAGGCTGTATCGTGCTAATGGAGCCGAGATTGTAGCTAAAGAGTGCGGCTTTATTATGGGGCAGCAAGGTAGTTAGGTAGTCAATTCTTACCGTCTCCTCTTCTGCCTATACCATGGGTCTCAAACACGCGGCCCACGGACCTTTGGCTAGCTGCCCACGTCTTCACAAGGAATAAACTTTTCTGACTTTAATAAATGGTATTCTAAGTTTCTCGCCTATTCTGATGAATGACGCTTTGTTCGAGTAAGCTACAGGGACGGGACTGGTCTGAAGCATTTATTCATGAGGCAATTCATGCTGTCATTATGTGTTGAAACATGGCTGTGGAACAGCGAGCAGCGCATAATGTTAGTCATTCTGGAGATCAGAATACATATCTTTCTCAAAACTGGAGGTGAAATTCTCTTCAGATATCACTGATACATGAAATATAGGAAAGGCGTTCTTTCAAATGGCATGCCAACGTTAGGTGACATTTCGTTCAAGTTCTCTCCCCCCGCCCCAAATATTTCACTTCCTTCAATTTACTGTCCCTCGTGGGACTATATTCGGTGACTGTGGCTCGCTAGCTCTCCCTTTAAGGACTGCGTTCCTTTCACGAAATCATTAGGCAAATAAAACTGGGCAGACCCGCCATGGCTGTCTAATGGTTATCGCGCTCGACTGCTGACGCGAAGGTCACGGGATCGAATCCCAGCCGCGGTGGCTGCACTTTCGATGAAGGCGAAAATGTTTGAGGCCCGTCTGCTTAGATTTAGATGCACGTTAAAGAGCCCCAGGTGATCGAAATTACCGGAACCGTCCACAACGGTGTCTTTCGTAATCATATCGTGGTTTTGGGACGTTAAACCCCCGATATTATTATTATTAGATAAAAGTAGGCAAAAATAATTTGTTAAAATGCCATGTAACGCGAGCTGTTTATTATAGCGTGAGTTATGAGCACCAAAAATCCGCCTATTTCGGATTCGTAATTCAGCCGGTGTCTGCCGTAGCTCTAGCGAGCATTGAGGGAAAAAAGCAGGGTTCCAGACGGATTCCAACCCAGGCTTTTTGCGTGGAAACAATAATTATTCCATAGAGCTATGTCAGTGCTTGAAATACTTTAGGTAAAAGACGCTATACTAGCGACAAGTGTGACAACTGAACGCGTTTGCAGATGTATTATTACGTGTAAATGAATGACACACACCGCACCCGTTCCTGGGCCTGCTCTTCTACTCCCTGCTTCGTTTTCTTCGATTTCGCCAAAACTGCGGCCGCGCGCATGTACCCAGGTGTTGTTCATCATCACAATCGGCCATGACGGCGAGCGCGCGGAGATGCCGACAATGCCTATGGAGAACGGTGCTGGCGGCATTGTGCTGGTCGGTGACAACCACGTTGAAACTTAGCTTGAGGATCTCCCAGACGTGTATCTGGCGGGTGACATTGGCTGTGTCGCGGTGGTCGACGACCTCGGCCACGCTGCGACTTTGCAGAGAAATATGTCTCATTCTCTTCTCGTGTACCGAATTGGCAGTTTCGAGGTACTCGAAGTTTCCAGCCATGTAGAGACTTCGCATGAAATCTCGGCGACGGTCCTGGCAGCCGGCACTGAGTGTTTCGGCATGGTCGCAGGCCAATCCGGAAACGCTGACGTTTGTTCTGCCGCAGTTCTGAAAATAGGATATGTGTAGCTGTCATGTGTCGCACTATGTGGAATCGGGTGCACTTCTCATGGTGGCTAGAGCTGCAGCTGGATGTTCTGCGAGGCATCCGTGTCAATGAGTGGGCCAGTTTCCTTGATGAGTTGCGACGCAGCACATGGTCTTGTAGCATCCTTGCTGTACAGCTCCCTGAGGTGGTCAAGATGGCCGTTCTAGACGATGTGTCGCGTGCACTCGAGGTGTCCCGGTAGGAAGCATTGTCGCTAGCAGGTGAGTTGGTCTGCGGCGACCAGTATTTGACGTCAATGACCTCAGCCTAGTTAGACATCTGTTTCCTCTGAGGAGATATCTCAGTATATGAGCGACTGCGAAATCGTGGAATGTGTTAGGCGTCTCGATATATGGTTCCGGTTGGCCAGGGCTCATCGTGTTAGCATCAACGGGAAGGTCGTAGAGCGTGGGTTGTGTTACTGGCGATCGTGGTCTGGTAGAATTCGGGTATGTGCAGATCTTCCGGCACAACAGGGTGAGCACCTCCGTGCACCTTCAGACGACGACGAGCACGACAGCAGTTTCTCCGACTGAGGAAGGTCTCGAAGCGATTTTTTTCGTGCCGAATACCCACGCGGAGCCCGGGACATGCAGAGAAGGTACGGCCCCTCCGGTCAGGGACAACAACAGGAAACTCCCGGACGTTCTCCGTCGATGAACTGCAACGCAGCATTGCAGCCTCGATGTTGTGCGCCTCATGAGCTCCATTCTCGGTAATGGTCAGGTTGAGTGGGTTGGTGGCAGAGATGTGGTAGCGAATTCGGCCAAAAGCGGCTATGAGCTTGGTGCTCCTGTCCGCCCAGGATTGCTGTCTTACGCCTTTGTACCTATGCCACGCTGCCGCGCCATTTCAAAGGCGGTCTATAGTCACACACCACTTCTGCTGGTCGGTCAAGCCTTCGTGAGCTCCGAGAGCGTGGACTGTCGCCACCCATTCGTCGGTGTCGTCCCGGAAGCAGCGGAATTCTGGTAGTTCGTAGGTAGCCGCCAGTGGTGGGGCGGCAGGCGAAAATCCAGAGCGGGCCGACGCCAAGCAGCGGAGTTGGTATGATTGCTCCGTGAGGGCACACCGGAGCTCTCTGCGGTTCTCGATTGAGCTGGTCTCAAGGTCGTGTGAAGTGGCTACAGCCAAGAAGGCACTCATTGTGCACAATGGTGGCAAGGTGGCAGGACATAGCTCGGAGCTCAGCGCTGTCAAGGCGTTAATCTCAATGTGGAGGTCACGGTGGTAAGCAACAGCTCCGCGGCGCTGTCGGATGACACTCCCGAAGAGCGAGAGTAGACGTTCGCGGAGTATGCGGTGGTAGCAGTATTCATGTCGGCGATATGCACGTCCAAGGAAGCCTGAACAGCGTCCCTCGGATGCTCACGCGCTAAAGAAGTCCTGGGCACGGCATGCATGCCCCGGGAAGCGTGTGCAACGTTCTCAGTCGAGCGCAGCCTGTGTGTATACTCTGATAAAGGTTGTAGCATGGTGCCTGCCAGGTTGTACCCTGGAACGGCACGGACGCCGTCCGCGGATTGTTTGATGGGTAGCGGTAGCTGGGGTCGGGTTGCTGGCTCCATCGCCAAAGAAGCGTGAACGCTGTTCCGGCGTTGGGGAAATGCGCAATGCCGACGACCCATGAGGACAGGTGGCTTCACCTTCAAAGTTCGGTTTTCGTCGTAGGCTGCACCATTGTAGAGGAACGACACGAAGACAGCACCCTTTGATTGATTCCTAGAGCAATAGCTCAACCCACTATGAGAGATCGGCATGAATCGTGAGGCAGGAGGCATTGTGGAGAAAGAAAAAAAAAAGAAAAATACGGAACATATCGTGCAGGCAAGCAGAAATAGTAAGTTTCGCCTGAAGGGCGAAGCAATCAATGCGATAGCAAAAAATTGGAATGTCACTCCAAGAACGGCAAGCAGCTAGAAACTTGCTGTGCGCTGCAGAAACAAAAAGGACGGAGGAAAGGAAACAGAATTGAGTGCGAACTAACTGCCACAGTTCGACATTTGCAGCGTGCTTTCCCGCCACGGTGGTCTAGTGATTATGGCTCTCCAGTGCTGATCTGACGGTCGCGGGATCTAAGCCTGGCCACAGCGGCTGCATTCTCGATGGAGGCGAAAATGTTTGAGGCCCTTGTACTTAGCTTTAGGTGCACGTTAAAAAACCCCAGGCGGTCGAAATTTTCGAGCCTTCCACTAGGGCATCCCTCATGCCGTGGTTTTAGGACGTTCAACCCCACATATTATTATTACTTGCAGCACGCTCCTCAAACAAAAAAGAAGGACGCATGAAAAGAATGCACAGGTATACACAGGACGAGCATGAACGGTCACAGTTCTTACTTCTACTAGCCCCTACTTTGGCTCTTCTAGCTAGCAGCTCGCTCTTTTCGCAAACGCGGCCGCTGCAGTGAGCAAAGTGACCTTCGTTTGGTTTACAGCTTCAACGCAAACTTTGCGGTGAAAGCACAAGATGTACAAAACAACAGATAAGCGCCTGAGAACGGTCGATCACGCATTGTATGTCTAAGTACAAGTCGGAGGCGCACATGCCGACTCCGGCGAAGCACTACAGAGATATATCCCTTTCAGTCACGGTTTGTACAATTGTACACATGAACTTCGGAGTCGCATCACGCATCGCGTGTTTCTTCAGATGGCCTGAAACTTAGTGTGACCATTCGTGCAGGATTCCTGAGTGGACAACTGGCGGTTATTTAACTTCAATATGCTGCTTATTGCTGCAGATGATCACTTTGCTAGAGACACTACAATTTTCTGCGATCGTTTGACGGGCGACATTCCAGGACCGACGTCACGAGTAATTTTTTTCTTCGCTCGAAAAGCATACAACCGAAAAACAAACTGCTCATGCATTTTGGGCCTAATAGTTGACTCCTTTTATGCAATGATTGAAGCTGACTGATTGCATAATAATTAGATATTTTAATTATGCTTATTAGGATTAATTGCTTAAACTCACACAAAACAACACATTCCTTCATTTTATTTCTTAGAATGTAATACTGAGTGCCTTGAAATCATGCCATGCAAATTTGATGCATTTGCAGACAGTGCATCATAATTCGCGACTGAAAGGGCTATAATTGGGGACCCAAAAATTTTGCGAGCCGCCAGGACACATGCGCAGGACGTAAGCCACTCTCGGGCTCTTGCGCTCCCGTTGTCCAAAGACCCTGCAACGTCTTCCTTTGGGCGGCAAACAAAACCGCAGAGCGCGCGACCTCAAGAGAACAAAATAAAGGCGAATAGTACATACATTCCTAAAAATCTATGCATCTCCACAGAGGGGGTCACAGTATGATTTCATTAACCAGCAGGCCTCATTTTTTAACCACCAATGGTCTAGATTACGTTGCCCCCAAGTCATTTTTACATAGATACTTTTGGACCCATTAAAAGTTCACCACTGGGAAGTACATATACTCAGCACTGTAGAAACAATTAGGATTGAATTTGATTATATATATATATATCAAGAACGCGAAACATTTACCATATAAATATCTAAATTGCATTTTGGAAGATCATTTGGCTAATTTAGAAACAAACACTGTGATAGCGACTGATGCTTCCGTTTGTGAAGAGAAGGCAGGTGTGGGAATTGTATCATTCTCTCTGGACTGGTCATTCTCGATTCGGTTACCGGACTTCACACCTATTTACAAGGCTGAATTGCTGGCAATAGTCCTAGCATTGAGTAAATTGCCCCAGTGTCTATCAGCAGTGGTTGTTCTAACAGACTGGCTATCTGTCTGTTCTGCCTTAAGTGCACCTAATTTATCGAGTACCTTACAGACATTCAATGAATATGCGGATGCGCTGGAAATATCATCCCACCATGGCCCTATTTTGTCTGTATTGCCCACGTCAGCGTATGTCACAGCAGCGAGATTTGAAAAGCGTACCACGGCCAATAACTTCGATAGATCTCCTTTGTTTTTATCAAATTTCCGACAGCTAAAGTTTCCTTGGAAGAGCAAGTGGTGTTTATCTAGGAAGGAAGAAATACTAATTACAAGGCTACGCTGTCGAGTCCCCCCACTGAACTTGTACCTTCACAGGTCTGTCTGGCTCAGTCACCGTTATGCCTTCACTCTAATGAGAGGGAATCTCTGGAGCACTTTTTTGACGTGCCGAAGATTTTAAACTCAAAGAAAAAGACTACTAGAAGAACCCCTGCGGAAGTAGGGCTTGAATTTGTCACTTCCAGTGATTCTTTCGTTTGGGCCAACCATATTTCGTTTTAGCCACAGCAGCGTTGTCAACGCTGTCTCTAATTTTTTACGAGAATCTAAAAGAATTGAATGTTGAGTGTAGCTGAATTCAGTTGTCTTAGATGCAACTGTATATATTTATTTTTAATATTCTTGTTGTTGTTGTTTCCATATAGGCGTTTTTTCTTCTTCTTTAAATCTTGCGAGTTTATATGTAAAGGCTAAACATTTCATTTTCAACTTTTTCCTTCAGTAAGTGAATTAGTTTCCTAAGCAAGGCACCGTCCGCTTCATGGCCTATCCCCCGCAGTAGTTTGCGCCAAAGTACTCACGAACCAACCAACTAACCGACGGCGCTTGGCAGTGGCATGTGAAGCCACGCGTTCCGTGCGGGCGCCAATTGTGGTCACTAAAAATAAAACTTCATTTGGGCCTAGTTGGTGCATATTTCTCAGGCTAAAATTAGAGGAAACACACTTCTTTGTCTTTCTTGCTTCTCCTTTACCTCTTTGTCTCTCCACCCATCTCAATGTGATCACTATCATCCTTGTTACACGTTTTGGTTTAGAGCTATTGTTGTGTGTGCATATGCGGTAAGGTTGCCTCGTGTTTATATATGCATTGGCGTACGAAAGATTAAAGCAGTTGTTACTCAGCGCTTGTGTAGTACGTTTCTTTTCTTCGTGGGTGTCTTGTGCACTTGCGCTGTAATTTCTGCCTCAGGATTCTGGTCATGGTGTAAGATAAGCACCGTGATTCTGGTTCAGCCGTCTCGTTTCCTTCCTCCTGTGACATGAGCCTACAAGAGCGAAAGCTTTGCCACTAACTCGCGCCATCAACTAGCCACGGAACCCTCTTCTTTTTCTCTGGCCGAATGGCCACAAGTGGCGCGGCTCTGAACCCCAAAATGGAAAACTAGCGTGGGTCGCCAGCGATACGACGCAAACGCAGCGCGGAGAACAATGCAGCATGGACCGCGACTCGCATAATTTCAATTTCGGTGTTCCGTGCGCATCACCCAACGCCGCGTGAGTTTGTATTTTGCCGTTAGTATCCTGGAGAACGAATGACGCATGGCGTAATTTAGAAACTCTTAGTGATTATTCAATGCCTTCGTAAGGAGTACTTCATATCGCAACATCGTCAGCATGCGCGAGTAGTTTGACCTTTGAGAATTTTATTGAAACCGACTAACAACATTGTTCTGGCGTATTGACAGATATAATGTTTCGATGTAGATGCTAAACAGTCGACTGACAGCGCAGCCTTGACGAACTGGCCCTCGGGGGCCCTCAGTGTCTTGTTGAATGATAGTATTGTATTACCACTCAGATATATCAGGCCAACTGAAATTACAGCAAGCCACATAAACTGGGTGAAGTGCCTAGGGTTTTGGCATGGCGCGTGACCTTCAACCCCTGATTTTTTGCTAACATTCAATACTCACAGTTACAGCAAAGAAGAACCTACCAGAAACGTACATCGTTTGGACTCCGGTTCACTAGTCCCTGATGGGAAATGAGGCAAGCGACGCTTCCGTCCGAGCTCATGTTCGCCGGGCCTTCCCAAAGGACGCACTTTGGAGGAAAGATGATGTACCCAAAATGTACAGCGACATATTACAACACTGCAGGCTAGGCCGAAGAACTTATCCGCCAGCTCACACAAGCTTAACTAGGGAATAGGCAGTAACGCTCAGGAAGTTGCAAACACACACTTATGTTCACGGTATATTACTTCACCGTATCTCACCGACTGAGCACTCGTACATCTGCAAGTACCGTGATGTCCTGGACAGTCTGTGCCATATGGTATGGGGACGCATACAAAACCGTAGCACCGCTACACTAACCGAAGAGCAGAGGGAGGCCAAGCTATCGGACCCCGACCTGAAGAATCAGCGAACTGTAGCAGGACTGAAAGTTTGGCTAGTTGGTGATACATAATGGGCAAAAAACACCTTTTTTCGCTCCTGCGCAGTCTCTTCACGGTATAAAAGCCTTTTCTATTTTTCCTTGTTATGGTCACTTGCCAGCTCCTTTGCGCATGTTCTTGATGTTTATCATTTGCGTATGAATAATCTGCATATGCCTAATAAACCACAGTTTAGAGCAGCGCTTGTTCTGTGTATCCCTTTCTTCGTCTCGTCCGTCTACGCGCTGTTTTTTACCCATTATGAATCAGCGAAGCCTGGTTCAACGGGCACGGGGTTGAGCCGACGCTGGGTGATTGGACCTTTAAGGCCCCCCGGCAGAGGCAACACACCCCTTTGGCCCCGGCTTCACGTAGACGGCACCACTGGGCTGACCCACCCAGGGGAAATCGGCAGTCGCCTTTTCCTGTCTCTCTCTCCCCTCATCTTCGTCTTTCTCTCTCACTTTACATCTTTCCTGTCTACTCTTCTCTTCTATATACTTCCAGTCTTCCTGGCGGCAAGGGTTAACCTTGTGTAGTTACTCAATCTTGGGCAGTTATATTTGGTTATAGCGGCGATGTATGGCTGGCGTCTTCAAGTGTTCTACCTTGAAGCGTCCCCTCGTTGGGCTCGGTGGTGGGTGGTCACCATCGCCGCCGAACTTCAAATTTCTCATATGGATAACCCTTTTCCCGCACTCCCTGATCGCCGCCTGAAAAGGTGGCGCACCGATGATAACTTTTCTTTTCAACAACCCAAACAGATCTTTCCGAAGTACCATGTAGTCCACAGTCAGAATGAAAACAAGGCAGTCCGAGCAATCTCACCTTTTCTTGTGTCCAAAACTCTCACGGAAGCAATCGGCCCAGGTTACAAGGTAACAAAAATGGGAAGCGGCGATCTCCTCCTCGAACTTCGCGACAAGACACAGTATGACAATCTATCGAAACTCACAGCATTTGGGGACATACCAGTGTCAGTGGGCCCGCACAGTTCGATGAATACGGTGCGCGGTGTGATCTCTGATGACGACCTCCTCGAACTATCCGAAAGTGAACTGCTGGAAGGTTGGCAGGACCAAAACGTAGTCAAAGTACAAAGAATAACAATAAGGCGAGATGATAAACAGATCCCAACAAAGCACATTATTATTACATTTGGAAATAGCAACCTGCCAGACTCTATTGAAACCGGCTATTGTAAGCTCCGTGTCCGACCATATATTCCGAATCCCCGTCGTTGTTTCAAGTGTCAGCGCTTTGGACATGGGTCGCAAAGCTGCAGAGGGCGCGCCACATGTGCAAAATGTGCATCCAAGGAGCACTTGTCTGAGAGCTGCACCTCTGCAGCTCGTTGTGCGAACTGTGAAGGGGACCACCCAGCCTACTCACGATCATGCCCCTCGTGGAAGAAAGAGAAAGAAATAATAGAACTGAAGGTCAAATTCAACCTATCGTTTCAAGAGGCTCGCAAACGTTTCTCCCTCCACAACCAGTCTAGTCCCTCCTACGCCGATGTGTCGCGCCGGGGCGCCGCGCCACATCTTCCAGCGCCCGCAAGAGTCACACGGAGTGTGACTGCGGTCGCGCCATCAGCGCCCCCGGCTGGAGTAGCCTGTGCTGCTCCGCTCCCTCCCAAAGAGGGCCAGCAGACTCCAGAGCCTGCCGGACCCAAGGCCGCTGCAAGCGCAGTCAGGCCCGAAGCCGCCGCGAACGTGCCTGCTGTGCAGGCACCATCCACCACCTCCGAAGAGGTGATGGACACAAACAGCACGACTCCGGCGTCTCAGACGCCGAAGGAACGGCGCAACTCCTTGGAGCGCGCCAAACAAGAAAAAACATGCATTACGGGGCCTAGAAAGGGCCCTGTAACTTAAGGAAGCACTTTTTGTACACACAGCACCATACCACATACATTAAAATGGACATACAAATTCTACAGTGGAACGTCAGAGGACTGCTAAGAAACCTCGACGATATCCAAGAACTCTTACACGAACACTCACCAAAAGTGCTGTGTGTACAAGAAACACATTTAAAATCAAAACACACTAACTTTTTACGCAGTCACATTATTTTCCGAAAGGACAGGGATGACGCCGTGGCGTCATCCGGTGGTGTAGCTGTTATAGGTAATCAAGGAGTAGCGTGCACACATTTACCACTCCAATCGTCCCTGGAGGCAGTGGCTGTTCGAGTGGTTCTTCTGAACAAACTCGTCACCATTTGCTCTCTTTATATACCTCCGCATCACCCACTGAATAAACATGAATTCCAGTCCTTAATGGATGAACTTCCGGAACCGTATGTGGTCCTTGGGTACCTCAATGCACATAGTGGTCTATGGGGTGACTCGCTGCGATGCTTGAGGTCGTCTAATTGAACAGTTCCTCTTCTCTTCCGGCGCATGTCTCTTGAATCAAAAAGAGCCAACATATTATAGCCTTGCCAACAATACGTACTCGTCTATAGACCTCAGCATCACATCTCCATCACTTCTGCCCCTACTAACATGGAAGGTCATTATTAATCCCTATGGAAGTGATCACTTTCCTAGAGTTCTGAGCACACCAATAGCTAATGAATGTCCTCCACAGGTTCCCAAATGGCAAATTGACAAAGCCGATTGGGAACAGTTTCGTAAAATGGCTCTCTTAAGTTGGACCGACATGTGTGCTTTAAGCATGGAGGAAGCTGTAGAATACTTTACTGCTTTTTTGATTGATGTAGCAAATAAGTGTATCCCATAAACATCTGGACTGCCCGGGAAAAGACGTGTGCCGTGGTGGAACACTGAGTGTAGAAATGCGCGCAAAAAACAAAATAAAGCATGGAGGCTGCTTCGGGAATCTCCCACAGCCGAGAATCTGGACAGTTTTAAGAATATTAAGTCCCAAGGCAGGAGAACACGCCGACAGGCAAGAAGGGAAAGTTGGCAGAAATTTTTATCGGGTATTAATTCATATACACAGGAGGCCAAAGTCTGGAACATGGTTAGCAGGGTAGCAGGCCGACAAGCACATTCACTTCCTCTAGTAAACACACAAGGCGACAGCTTGGAAGACCAGGCGAACTTCCTAGGTTCACACTTCGAACAGGTGTCGAGCTCGTCGCACTATAGTGAAGCTTTCCAAAGATACAAAACAAGAATCGAAAAACAGAAACTAGAGCGCAAATCCACAGACGAAGCATACAATGAACCTTTCTGCATTGCTGAGCTACAAGCATCGCTTAACTGTTGCAATAATTCTGCCCCAGGCTCCGACTGTGTTGTATATGAAATGTTGAAACACCTGCCATCTGAAACTCAAAAAACCCTCCTTTCACTGTATAATGCTGTTTGGTCTTCCGGCGAGATCCCCTCGGCCTGGAAAGAAGCCATTATTATTCCTATTCTAAAACAGGGCAAGGACCCATCTTCCGTTGCGAGCTACAGGCCCATTGCACTAACAAGCTGCCTGTGTAAACTTTTTGAAAAGATGATAAACCGCCGACTTATACATTTCCTCGAAGTAAACAAATCACTTGACCCATACCAGTGCGGTTTTCGAGAGGGTAGATCTACCTCTGACCACCTTATCCGTATCGAGGCACAAATTCGCGACGCTTTTGTCCACAAGCAATTCTTTCTTTCGGTGTTCCTCGATATGGAAAAGGCTTACGACACCACGTGGCGCTTTGGCATACTGCGAGACCTCTCACACTTAGGTGTGCGAAGAGAGATGCTGACCGTAATCGAAAGCTATTTGTCCAATCGCACGTTCCGTGTTCGAGTGGGTAATGTCTTGTCCCGAATATTTGTCCAGGAAACTGGAGTGCCGCAAGGTGGTGTCCTGAGTTGCACACTTTTTATTATAAAAATGAATTCGCTACGTCTGTGCATTCCACGGAACATGTTTTATTGCACATATGTGGACGACGTGCAGATCGGTTATAAATCGTGCAACCTTTCTATGTGTGAGCGGCAGGTCCAGCTGGGCTTGAACAAGGTCTCTAAATGGGCAGACGAGAATGGGTTTACACTGAATGCACAAAAAAGCACTTGCGTCCTATTCTCCAGAAAGAGAGGCCTCCATCCCGATCCAGACATTGACCTACATGGTCAGCGTCTGTCGGTAAAAACAGAGCACAAGTTCCTAGGGCTAATTCTAGACACAAAACTTACGTTTATACCACACATTAAATACATAAAAAACAAGTGCATAAAAACTATGAACATTCTAAAAGTGTTGTCACGCACTAAGTGGGGTAGTGACAGGAAGTGTCTGATAAACCTTTATAAAAGCCTTGTACGCACACGCCTAGATTACGGGGCGATAATCTATCATTCTGCGACGCCAAGTGCCTTGAAGATGCTTGACGCAGTCCACCATTTGGGCATTCGTGTTTCTACGGGCGCTTTCCGTACTAGCCCCGTGGAAAGCCTATACGTTGAATCGAATGAGTGGTCGCTACACCTACAGAGAACTTACCTATCTTTTGTATATTTCCTCAAAGTGAACGCAAACAACGAACACCCCTCTCATACTACAATCAATGAGTTGTCTGCTTCTGAACTTTTTCACAACCGTCCTTCGATGAGACAGCCGTACTCACTTCGTGTGAGGAGCCTAGCTGAAGAAATGGGTGTGCCACTTCTCGAACACTGTCTAATGGCTCCCGCTGCCTATCTCCCGCCGTGGCAGTGGCAGCTTATAGAGTGCGATCTTTCTTTCGTCGAAGTTACCAAGCATGCGCCACTTGCACATATCCGTACACACTTCCTTGAATTACAATACAAGTACCCACACCCTGAATTCTTTACAGATGCCTCAAAGTCTAACACTTCTGTGTCGTACGCAGCCGTTGGTCCATCCTTTTCCGATTCCGGTATTCTGCACCCTTATTCCAGTATCTTCACGGCAGAAGCCTACGCGATACTTGCGGCAGTTAAACACATAAAACAAAACTACAAAAGGCAGTGATATACACGGATTCATTAAGCGTAGTGAAAGCTTTAAAAACTATGACAAAACACACAAATCCGGTCCTTGTCTCGCTCTACTCTATTTTATGCACGATCTACTCTCTTAAACAACATGTCGTAGTGTGCTGGGTGCCAGGGCACCGCGAGATACAAGGCAACGTGTTGGCGGATCAGCTAGCAGCATCCGCCCACGAAAACAGTCCCAATACGTCTGTAGCTATCCCTGCATTAGACTTAAAACCATTCCTCAAAAGAAAGATCAGGGCCTTTTGGCAGAGCACATGGGATAGGAACACACAAAATAAACTGCATCTTATCAAGCCGCAACTAGGTAATTGGCCGCCGGTATCGAAATCACGCTACACAGAAGTTACACTTTGCAGACTGAGGATAGGCCACACACATAGTACACATTCATATCTTTTGTCCGGAGGCGATCCACCTCTGTGTGAGCACTGTGGCGATCCACTAACTGTACTCCACATCCTACTGCAATGCACGGAACTAGACGCTCTCAGAAAAAAGCATTTTTCATCAATATACGTGCAGTTCCCACTTCATCCCGATATGTTCATTGGCAGAGAACCACTTTTTAAATATCAGTCCCTTTCCGAATTTTTAAAAGATGTCCATAACTTCAACGTTATTTTTCCAGGCGCTCCGTAGCGCGGCCTCATGATTGAGGCTGCTGCTGCGGTAACTCTATCAAAGGAAGCACCTGCCTCCCGGCCTTTGAGCGCAAAGGCCTTGAGGAGGCATTCGTGCTGTCATCCCGCCTCTCACTTGTAAATACCATGCTCAATCGTCATTTATCCCACACCCATAGATCACACCACTTATCACTGCCATAATTTTATACTATATACACATCTTTTACGCTTCTTTAAAGCACGTGATTTTAGGCCTCTATACAGCCACAATACACCCGGTCATCGTAATCATTGGTCATCGCTAACACCACATAATAGACATGGCGCTCTTTGGCCACCCATGGCCCTTGCGCCACAAAACCCCACTAATCATCATCATCATCAACGGGCACGAGAGAAGGCGAAGGCCCGCTGTTACCTGGAATAAGGAGGCCGACCACCTTGTTTTTCTTTTTCCGTGAGGCAAGCGACCCCTTCGTGTTAACAGTGAGCCAAATGAGTCTTGGTCGACTGTTGCCCTAGTTTGTTGTCAAGACTCAAGTGATGAAAGGTGCAGTAGAAGGCCATATGAAAGAGGTTGTGGCAAGTGTGTATTTTTTGAGCGTCCGCTTTTCTGCCGACTGCCTGTTTTCTGTTGGAACAAAAAAGCTTTATAAGGATGTACATGACATTGTGTTGTCCATGCCAATGTACAGAGTAGTACATACTGCAGGCAAGGGTCAGAATGTCCTTAAGCGAGTTGAAAAATGGAAGGTGCTCCAAATACAAAACCTTTCTTTTGAAAATTACATACAGGAACACTACTAGGAAGAACCTTTTTAGAGGAGCGAGGTTTCTATATGCCATGGGGCTCCGAATGCTTAATCTGTAACCAACCTGAAACAGTCGACCACATCTTTCTGCACTGTGGGTTGGGGCCGTCCATTTGGGACGTGTTGCAGAGGACAACAAAAAAAGAATTTTTGTTAGACCCTCATGGAATTAGGTATTTAGCAATAGAAAATGAGGACGGATGACCTTTTGACCTAATCATGATGATTGGCTTGCACAGTATGTGGCGCTCACGAACGCGAGTAGTTTGACTACTCGCGTTCGTGTACAAGCGACAATTGACGTTGTTATTTACTGGAAGTCGAATGAACTGGGGGAAGTGCCTGGCGCTGTGGACGGTGAATGGTCACTAGTCCCAGATACTTTTGCGAACATGCGGTGGTTTACAAGTCCAGCAAAGTACTTAGGTGTACCCCTTCAACACTATAAAAGCACCGATGAATATTGGACTGAACAGACACCACAAATGCGAGGCAAAACAACAAGGTGGAACGCCACTTGTCTCTAAATTGTTGTAAGAACCACTGTGCGTAATATGCTTTTTATGATCAAGCTATGTTATGTGATGCAAGTGCTTAGTTGTACACGACTGAATGTGCAAAAGTTTGATAGAGTGTTCGCTGTTTTTGTGTGGGGGTCAACTTGGGAAGATGCAGCAGAACGAATCTGTTCAGACGAGTCTGTTCAGCTTGTGTCATCTGTTTGTCTGACAGTTAGTGAATTGGTTTCTTTTCTTTCGGGACGTGCGAGATCCTTGTCTGCGAGTTGTCTGCCAGCTACGCCTTTGTCGCGTGCTATCTAGCGTTGTTGTTAGCACTGCCAAGATGTTTGGAGCCACGCGAGGCTTTTTAAGGGAGTTGTGGAAGGCGTCCATTTTCTGTCAGTGAGGTTTTCAAACAAATATCTGTTTTCAGTCGCTCGAAATCAATTATATCAAGACAAATGTGATACGATTTTAGAGTGCCTATTTATAGGTCAATAAACAGTGGAGGCGAAGGAAAATATGTACTCAAACGAGTGAAGAAAATGCAGATTGATCTAGGGGCGAAAACTCTCTTGTTTAAGTTACATTCGAGTATTTATTAGTACCGAGCTTTTTGCAAGAACGAGGTTTTTACATGCGGTGGGGTTTTCATTGTTTTAGCTGTAGAAAACTGTTGAAAATCGATCACGTAGTTTTGCACTGTTGGGAAGGGGCCTACTTTTGGTACGTTTTAGAGGTAACGCTGAAGAAAGAGTTTCCTCTGCCTCCACTTGGAATTAGGCTTTTGCAGATAGAAAACGAGAATGGGAAGCCTCCTGACCCAATTATGCTTCTTTGTCACCTCTGTTCATGGCAGGCAAGGATGGCAGGATTTCACTTCTACCCTGACAGGTGACCTGCGCCTGTGCTTTTTCGAGAGAGCATTTTTCAGTACATAGATGTGCTCCGACAAGAAGACATCTTTCCTGCCTGGCTGACCAGGGTTGAACCTCTGGCATACCTTAACGAATAAAAAAAAACCAGTCCCGTTTTTTTGTCTTTTATTTTTAGTTGGTTATCTTGACATTGTTGTCGTATTTTCTGTTGCTGTAGATGGTGTCTAATATTGATGTACATGCGACGTTCATAAATCGGTAATAAATAAAAAAAACGCATGGCCTAATTGTCTAAGGCCACGCGCTGCGGAGCGAGGGGTCGCAGGTTCAAATCCCCGATCAGGCGCTTCAGATTTTTTTTGAATAATTTTTATTTGTGCCTTTTATGCATATACACATGCATATACATAACCGGAACATGACAGCGACGGCGACGGCAAACATCCGCATAGAGTGCCCCAATATTTGCTATCGCAATTTTAGTGGTGTTTATGGTTTCTTTATTGAATGCTTCCTGTGCCAGCTCTTCCATTCCCTGCTTTGTCTTCTTCTCTTTTGCACTAGCTGCCCGCGCGCCCGGACCCTGGTGTGGATTTTATTCGTTATACGTGGTAGATGACTAGATTCACACCAGGCGTGACATCATGTGCATTGTGCAACGAGTGGGTAATCGAAAACTTCCCGCCTAATACAAAGGCCTGAGCTATAATTCATCATCTTCATCATCGTCATCCACCCACCAACAACAAAGTTTGCAAGGTAGGTGAACATATATCCTTAGAAACGTATATTGGGTGCTTCGCCAAGTGTAGTCATTTATTGTGTTGCGGTGCCTCGTAACTCTACTTGCAGAAAATACCCTTAGAGATTTTACAACAGGACCTATGAATGTCGTTCCTCCAGCTTACTCTGTGACCTTGCTGCACGTTCCTCGTAGGTGTGGCGTTTATTTTTTCGTGTACGCTTCACCCTCTTTAGTGGATCAGCTTCTGATCCCTTCTTCCACTACTTATGCTGAATGAATTCACTTAATGCCATAGCTATGCTTTGTTATATCTTTCAAATAAAGTCAGAAGCCAAACATAACTTAAACATATATCTTTGCAAAAGAACATCTGTTGAAAGAGAGTGCTCTAAATATTTGGTATTAAATAAGTGATGGTAGCCAAATAGCAATGACACCACGCAATATTGTAAAATATTAGTAGAACTGATAAGACCACACTCTCGGTCTTGCAAGAGACTGGTACAGTAGCTGCAGTGAAATTTAACCAGTCCTACAACATCAACTGTTTGTTAGCAAGTACCTCTCAGTTTCTGCTTGACTCAAGAATAGCTGTATAATCAATCAGCCATGTACAGCTGACTCGATACTGTCTGGAGCTCAGTTTGTGCTTCTTTAACGTGGTTATCAGAGTGATTGAGCCACAATTTGAGGCAATGTCACAACAACCACTCCCTGGTTTTCTACAGAACACATGAAAAGAGGAGCGTTGCTTGAACAACCAGACGCAATATACCCTTCAGTCTTTGCAGTATAGCTCAAATTAGAGCATTAGTAAAACTTTCGTGATTTAATCTTGCTCGCACAGCTGAAAAAGTACGTATTCGCAGTTAGTGTTACTAAGGGAGGTCGCCATGTTGTTTGACAGTAAAGCGTCATATCTTCTGTATGCTATTACCAGAAAGTTAATATTGCAGAAAGGTACCGAAGAAAATTTAAAGGCACGTGCTGAATTTTTTTCAACGACAACTTTCAAGGAACAATGAACAGGCAACTAGTCGCAAAATAATGTTCTCCTTATTCAGAAAATTATGATACGGAAAACAAATATTTACTCACCGATAAAATTTCATTTGTCTTCATCAGAGGATTGCAATCCGCAGTAAAATTCACAGTCGTCTACAGAGTCGAAGCCGTTACAGCCCTTATTCTCTCCTGTGAGTTGCTCGCAACCAAGTGTTTGGTTGCTATAGTAGTATACTGGAACTCTGATATAGCCCTGTTCGACCATTGGTGGACATGTTCTGCACACTGGAATAAAATTCAATAGTTCTTAATACAACTGCCGAGCTCGGTAGCGTTCTCTATCTTTGCATTGTGCCGTTGAAAGGGTGGAGAATCAATATTTTAAAAAATTCGGCAAATCTCATGCGTTGTGGTGTGGGAATCGGTTTCATGCAAAGCAGTCAGCGAGCACTTCTATGCTGCATTTTACGGCTTTAAGCCAAGCGTTACGAGGTGGATCAACGTATTTGTGTAAGTGCAGTAGCTGTCTGGACATTGTGGGCTTACCAGGCACGTCGACAACGCTGGAGTTTAAAGGGTAAATTATTGTGCGGCGTAACGTCAGCCCTCACGTCACAGTACATACGTCAGTATTATCGAAACTAAGTGCACTCTATGGTGAAATCTTGTGAATATTATACATAACTTTAGTTAATGTATTCCTCCTGGATGGAGGAATGCTTCAATATAGCTTGCCGAATCATAGAAATACAAATGTAATGTTTATTAGACTGCTATAAAGCGCAGCCAACACTGGAGCCACAGACGCTAATGTGATATGACGGCTGCATCGTAGGAGTGAATATGTAGTGTTTTTGCTTTGTTGTAAAATAAGATAGCAAGCACCGCAACCATAATTGGCGTCGCACCGACATTACCCCTTCATATGCTGTTTTTCCAAACCAGTTTATAGACCTGGGCTGGCTCTGTGGTAAAATACATGATTGCCACGCAGAATGCTTGGGTTTGATTCCTGCTGGGATCCTAACTTTTATTCTCTGCATTTGTCGGGTCAGCACTGTCGATGTCTGTTTTTCTTAATGCTCTCGCATTTAAATGACTAATTTCTGTTGTCGCCGTTCCTGGGTAGATATCAACTGCCAATCACCTGTGGCGCATACCTGTACACTGCGGCCCGTGGTAAACGGGTATGTGCCACACGTGTCTAAAGAAAAGGGTGTGACGACGTACGCGACAGGATTTTCGCGTTATTAATGTGATGACGCGATAGCCACATTTGCCATATCCTCTCTTACCCTCCCGTGTCAATTTTGTTCTACACCAAGTTAAGGAGCTGATCATGAAAGCAGCCAGACGTAGGTGGCTAGATAGATAGATAGATAGATAGATAGATAGATAGATAGATAGATAGATAGATAGATAGATAGATAGATAGATAGATAGATAGATAGATAGATAGATAGATAGATAGATAGATAGATAGATAGATAGATAGATAGATAGATAGATAGATAGATAGATAGATAGATAGATAGATAGATAGATAGATAGATAGATAGATAGATAGATAGATACGCTCAAAGTGGCTAAAGTTCCGTAATAAATGATTTGCATTTAAAAACTTAGTTAAGGATCTACCTTGGTAAGGGATCAATGTGTAGGCTGGGTAAAAATGTCATTGATCCCTCGGTCATAGGAATCGATACAACACTAAAGTGAAATGTGCGTTGAGAGAAGCCGCTGAATGTCTTTGTACATTGAGAACTTGCACATTGCTATCGGTATTTGGCCAATATGGCGCGGTTTTACATGGATCCAACCTCTTTGACGCCTGGTGGAAGATCTCGACCAGCGTTGCCGTTGGGTGAATTTCAAAACGAGCCAGATCCCAAGCTAAAATCGCCAAAGTAGCCATGCCATCAAATTTTAGCGCCAGATTTGTCGCCAAATATAAGAGAAGCGTTATTATGATTAGAGTTTCTGTTATTAAACCATTAATTCTACCTCTCTTAACGAGGAAGGCCATAGAAATAACACCAGTATTTTTTCTCTCTTCGTTTGTTTACAAGTAATAGAAAAGTGTTAAATAAGGGAACAAATTATATTAAATTCAGTGTGGCTGCATATTTTCTGTCTAGTGTTCATGCCAAGTACACAGTAATTTTGAAACATTCCATTCAACAAGTAAGTAGGAACATAAAATGCTGAAGCCGTGTTTACTTGAAGCCGCAGTCTGAATTTCACTAGTAAAGTTTACAAAATACCATTCCAGCTTCACATAGCTAAATCTGGTTAAAGATGAACAGCCCAGCTTCATTTTGTAGAGGATCTATGATTTTGTCTATGCGCATCATAGCGCATAGATCGCATAGATCGCATCTTGTCTATGCGATCTATGCGCATCAGAATTAGTAAACTTGCGCGTATCCTCAGACAAGATGGCGGCAGCATGTTTGCCACTCCTTTACCAATGTGCATGCCACTTCGACACTCCGGATTTGAAGGCTCGGCGCGCGTAAGGTTGTGGTGTCTCGATGAGCACCAGCCTGCTGGTGGGGGGAGGACCAGCGCGCATCGGCTGACGCAACAGAACAGCTCGGAGACAGCGTATTATATGTGCAACTAAAAATAAAATGGTTACTTAGTTGGCAAAAACAAACTACAAAAATATCAAGAAAATAGCCATGAAGCCAACCATGTCGCCAAGCAGGGTCGTAAAATAGCCAATTTGGCGCAAACTACCTAACAACGGTCCCCATTGCATATGCAAAAAAAAAAACAGTTATAGTATACCATTGCCGAGCAAACCTTCATTGTACCCAGTATTCCCACGCAACTGTTTCCATAGTAAGCCCCTTTCTACACGAAATTACCATAGGTTAAAGTAGAATTGTTAGCGAAACATTTGCCATTAAAGCCTAGATGTTTGCTACTTAACACTTTGCTGTAGATTCTATGTTCTGGCAACACCACCTATATTATTGGATCAGGCTTATGTCGGGCCTGACCTGCGGACGGGCCGGGCCGGGCTGGGTAGGCGAAATTTTTTCTCGGGTTCGGGCCGGGCCCGGGTCGCGCATTGAATCACCGGGCCGGGCTCGGGTGGGTAAACTTAAACGAGTTCCGGGCTCGGGCCGGGCCCGGGCCGAGAATCACGGCCCGTGCAGTGCTCTAGGCGCGAATACAGACAACACAAACGCACGCAGATGATCACATACACAAACATACGTGCGCACGCGCGCAGGCCCGCATACAGACATACATAAACGCACGCAGGCGCACACATGCGCACATACATACATACACACACACACACATACGTGCGCACACGCACACACACACGCAAGTTTGTGCGCACACGCACATAGACAGATACACACACACAGATACACGCGCACACCCGCAAACACCACACGCGCGCACACTGTTACCAAATGGAAATCACACACGTTAACTTACAAATTACAAACACTTGAAAAATAACGTTCGCGCGGAAACACAACAGAGCTTTGTCACGGCAAGAGAATCAACAAAAAAGCTCAGTGACTCACTTGGCAAAATCTATATCCGCATTTATATGTGCTCGATCGCTGTTCAACTGAACGGAGAGTGAGGCTATGCAAGTAGCATTAACTTTTTCCAGAGATATATGAAAGTCTGTAACACCTCGCAAACAACGACATCCTAGGAAGGAACGAGGTCCTTTCTGCCTATGGTGTAGATACACTGCTTTCGGCGCCCGGTATTCCGTTGCCCTCGGTGCATAAAGGTTGATTTTACCCCTTTCTCTGACCGACTGCTGCACTGGCACGCGCAGAAGCAAGACAATGCCGCTAATAACAAGTCACAGGTTCCTACTCAAAGACGGCAACCCCTTAAGGAACACGCTCGAAGAGGCAGGGCTGGCTTTAGGGCTGGAGGGCTCATGGCGAGCGTGCGGAACTTAAAGCGCGCAATGTTTGCTTGCGCGCGCTTTTCGTGACGCGAGGATCACCTGACTGGGTGTTATGACGCCTCTCAGCCATATAGCGTTGCGGATGCGCCGGTTCCGGAAAGAGGTGGTGAAAAAAGAGGAGATTGACTGCGCGGCGAGTGTGTGGCGGCGTGGATAAAGGAGCGCCTCTACTGTTCCACATTAAAGGGGTGATGAACCACTTTTCCAAGTAATGATCTAATGACCTCAGTATCAGAGTTTACCGCCTCTCGAATCGATTGCAGCAAAAATTTCTCGAATCCGTCAAGAATGAGCGGAGTTACGGGCGTTTGGCGCACGCTCTCAGCGCTTTCTCTCTTTTCTCGTGCCGACGAGAGCACTGGAAGCTACATAGGGAGGCATGGCACGGGGGAAAGAAGTTACGTCAGCGCGCGTCATGAAACGCGATCGCTCCCCCGCTGTGATTCGCGCGCGCGAGTGCGGCTACCATGTACTGAGGAGTGCGGCGCCGGCAAGTGGCGGCACCCCGCAGCAAGAAGCGCATCTGATCCGAACGCCGCTCTCGATTTACATCGGCTATCAGCCAATAAGCATGCTATGTCTCTTGCGATGTAAACTGGCAGATCCGCGACGTCAACGTGCAGACGCCCCGCCCACCGACGAGAGTGAGAAAAGGCCTCTGTTTGAAAAGAGGGTGCCTGGGGAAACGGCAACCTCGCGCTCCGCTTGTGGCCTTTACGCGGCGCGCAGGACTGTAATATTTGGCAGAGCAGTTCATAGCCGTGTCAGCTTTCCACAGGATGTGTTTTTTCAACAAGCCCAAGGGGTGCTTCATGACCCCTTTAAGGGGTTTTATGCCAACCAAGAGAGCAGTGAGAGGGGACAAAATGTTAGAGTTAAAGACATGTTTGTGAACCTTTATGCATATGCGCCAGTGTGCAGTCGGTTGAGCGCCCGGCACTTATATTCATGAACCATGAAATCGAGGTTTGATTCTCAGATTAACCAATCCCGCATGAACTGTTTTCTAGTTTTTCTTTGTCATCTGGTCGCATGCATTTTACCGGCGTAATTTAGGCGACGGAAATGACGTCGGTAACTTTCCTGCCGGAGTCCACCAAGCCTTCACTGGCGTCATTTCTGTGGCGGAAATTACGTCGGTGAAATCCGGGTGGACCGCGGCGTGAAACACTCCTGCGTTAAAGAAACACTCACTCCACAATGGCTTCAGCAAGTAATGTCGCAATATCTGAATCTTAAATCATGGGTAAAATGCTCAGGCTATTTTACATTATTCAACAAACTTCCCAGGTAATCCCTGGTGGATAACGTAATTAACACTGCCTAATGCTATGCATTTGCGCGCACATTTTCGTTAGACATAATTATGAGCATCCGGAACAAAAAACAAGTTTGGAAGGTGTGCCGTCCGTATTTTTGCAGAGCAAAGAAAGAAATGTTCTTGGAAAATATACTGCAACTTTTTTGCATGGCACGTTTTTGACATGCCGCTATGCGTCGCTTTTATGTGCACTGCTGTCTGCGCAACTGTTCTGCTTTTCTAAATCTACCTGTGATTTCTTCCAAAACTGTTTTTCTGAGCTGGCGTTTGTCATCTACCTCTCTTATTGTTCTGTGCCACTCTCTAGCTTACGAAATTTCACGTACTAACGGAAATGGCTTATCCTCAGGAATATATTGATCATTGATGTGCCGAAAAAAAAAGAGGGCGCCATAAAAAATATAACCCAGTGTCGTCATCATTACCATCATCAGTGTATATTATGGCCTGCATAGGACGAAAGCCTGGCCAAAAGATCTCGTGTTTACAGTGTCCTGCATGATCTGATTCGATTTTGTGCCTCTGAATGCCTAGATTTTATCACCCTGCCTAACTATGGCCACCTCAGCTGTGTTTTCCATTCTTTGATGTCGAACCTGTATCTCCAAGTGACCATCAGTTATCTGTAATCCACATTGTGACCTGCTCATGTCCATCTGTTTCTCTTGCTGTCAACGCGGGGTAGTAACCACCCATGTTTGTTCTCCGTTCCAGTCCGCGCTATGTATTAATGTTGCGCTTCTCCTTTTTACCCATCCATCGCACGCTGAATTGTCCCTAACTTCTTTTTTGTATTACTGTAGAATTTCTGCCCCATAATTCTAAACTCCAAGACACAGTGCTTGTACAGTTTCTGCTCTTGTGTTAGTGGCAAGTTGCTGGTGTTGAACTTGAGGAAAGGGGCGAACTTCAGCAGCTGGTTCATGGAACTGAACCATGTTGATTATCGGAGAGTGTTCGGCAAGGAACGCTCTCCGATGAAATAAAACCCGATTTACGAAGTTCTCGATCTAACGAGTAAATATCGATTCCTCGGCAAATACCCACAGGGTTTAGTGTTATCATCAACGCGAACTAGCGAACTGGCTTGGTCACCAAACTCGATTTAGCCAAGTTTCTTTTGAAATGACGAAGTAAGAAAGCGGTGATTTTCCTGCACTTTTGACATGCATGGTACGTTTGCGCATAGTGCCATTGTTTGACTTCTGCGACAATATTGTTTTTCATTGTATGTGCTGAAATTCTTATGTAGTTTTACGCTCTACATTCTTCGGTCTATTTCGTGCAGTTGTTGGGATGGAAATTTTTTGAAAAAACTTCAGTCTGTGCCACTGTGTGAGCATATGCGCCTTCAGACAAGAAAAAAGCATTTTCGTACGCCGTCTCATGGCTGGTTGTTTCACATTTCTATGTTACAACTTGAGCTTCATCGTTGTTTACTTTTGCATATATATGCTTCGCATTTCTTCCATAGACTAGGATGCTTGCAAAACCTCTAAAAGGTTTACTTTTCTTAAACGATACCATTTATCGTAAATTTTATATTTTGCGCATTCTATGCGCAAAAGTTATGTCTTTAGGCGTGTCAAGATCAGCTACATTTATCTGCGGGATGCCAGTGACATATTGTTATGCAGTCTTTTATTGCTGCATACAACAGCCATCAATCTGGATTGATTTTTGTGAGCATTTCGCTAAGGTGTTTTGTAGACAATACGTAAGCCTCCATAGATGCGTGCTTCACAATGCACAATTAGCCCTGTTACGTGCGTTGCCGACGCTTGAACCAGCGGAAATGTGTTTCAAACACGGGCGTCAGGAGGTCACCTCGAAGGGGTGGGGGCAGCAAAAGTGCTACATTCCGACGAAGTATTTCGGTGATTACCCTAGTGCCCCAGAAAGCCGACCTCATATCGTAGCTATATTCCATTGATTCCACTGCCCGCAGGGAGTGGAATGGCGCAGCTCCATATCAACGTTGATATACCTTTTGTATTCACCCGTTTAGCGGCAAAACCTTACCCTACACCTAGTTTATTCGTGCACGCTATGCCATTCCCAGGCGAAGAGGTACAATGCTTGCTTTTATTGGGGATCAAATGGTGGCCAAAAAAAGCGTATGTTAAATCGTGGGTGGACGGGCTCTCCCCCTGGCGCCACTCCCGATTTATAACTAATGTAAATCTTGCTGACTAGTTTTTATTGCAATAGCAATTATGTCGACATTCTCGGTGCGTTTTTTCCGTCAGCGTCGGTACCGCCGTGATGTTCAATATAAACTACGAATCCATAACATCGCCCCGCGATTTGTATGTTCTATGTGCGAGTGAAAGCGTGGGAGCATACGAACACTTATCTAGCGAAGATACAACGCACCGACCGTCTTTCGTTGTCTGAAAGGATCATGGTAAGGTTGGGGCGAGAGGGCTGAAGGGTGGCTGTCGGGCGCCGCACTTTGCTCAGGCGGTCGCGTGCGCTTATGTTTGCAGAGATCACCAGGCGGCCTAAGCATGTGTGCAGTTAACCACAGAAGTTTACGGACCACGCGAGCGCTTGATAAACTGCCTGTCCGCGCCACCTAGTGGTGCACCCGCTATAGTAAACCATCGTGCTGGGCCGGAAATGGGTCTTCTTTTTATTCACTGGCATATTAATTTTAATAATATCTGGGGTTTAACGTCCCAAAACCACCATATGATTATGAGAGACGCCGTAGTGGAGGGCTCCGGAAATTTCGACCACCTGGGGTTCTTTAACGTGTACCTAAATCTAAGTACACGGGCCTCAAACATTTTCCCCTCCATCGAAAATGGCATATTAATTTTGTACTGGCGCTCAGCGCAATGTTAGATCCTTGTTTTCACGCAAAGCGTTCATCTGCAGCGTCGTCACGCTTCCGTTTTGACAGCAGAATAACAGCTATGAAGTGTACCTCGAGCGGTGTGCCAGTTGATAGATATCACTTTGTGAGAGATTGCCACTCATAACAGTTGTGCTGATAGCCTACGGGGCGCTCTCAAATCTATGCCTGGAAATGTTTTCCATGCACCCGGTAATCGTCATAAACTTGTTGGAGTTTCTTGTCCAGTATTCACATCGTAACTTTTATCACATGAGGCAACCTAATGTGAATTTTCAGTTGCCTTACCGCTTACAATTATTTCCTGTACATGAAAAATTATTACAGAGTATTTACTTACTTTCTGGGTAAACGCATGTGTCTACTCCTTTGACACACCCTGAAATAAAATTAAAATCATTGTTTGATATTGTCGATAAACCTTAGAATGAGGAAACGACAAGTAGTCTATTCAAATCTCTGAGCGAAATTAGCAGGATATATAGCACTGCTGTTTTTTTCAATTATGAAGTGGTCACATTGTTTTCACTAAGGGAAGTGTTCACTCGAGCTGCATTGCAAGAGTTTACAAAAAATAAATCGGATCGAAGGAGTGTTAGTCCATAAATCGGCACTGTACGAGCGAAATGGGCCTCTCACCCTCTTTTTCCCATTGCCATTTGCACCTGCCAATATAAAAATTATGGGGGATATGGGGGATTCTTGCATGTTTCTACGATTGTGAAGGCGAAGGCCTAAACAGAATCATTGTGATGTAAGTCAGTCAGCAAACTTTATTGTGGTCCTAAGGAACAATTAATTCGTAGTGCTGCATACCGCGCCCACGTTGGGGCTGGAAGACCATGATCCTCCGCCCGTTCGCGAGCCCTTTGGATAGCCCTTGGAATGAAACTCGGAGCCCGCGCGGCAATGTATAGAAGGCGCATGAGCACGCTGCGAACGTGGTCCCGCCATTTCCAGCACATTCTACGGCCTTCGCCGGTGGCATTTTTCTCCGCCTCCCCAGCGCCACCACCGCGCACTCCCTTAACGTCCCTACTGCGGTGCTGTTCACGCGATCGCCACAAAGACCATGTCCACGCGCAGGTCGAACACACGTGATTTATTCTGCACCTTATTGGCTAATCAGAATTTCTCTATCCTTGCAGTCAACTCGGAGGGGGATCCTAGGGTCAGCGGATCTATTAAACCTAGCAGAGCCAAGGCGAATGAGAAACCGGCCGTTGCTCTCGCAACGGCTTCCACACTGGCCACTACTGGTAAGTGATACCAAAACTGCAATTCTATATTATGCAAACGAGTGCATATGGCAGGAAGCACTAGGGAATACTGACTGACTTTGGCGGTCAGCGGGTTGTCCATATCATCTGGGCGCCTGCACACTCCTCCCTCCCCGGGAACGAGGCTGCGGACACCGTGACTAGAAGACTCGCAAGCCGAGCCACCGGGATTGCTCGGCTCAGGCCGAGAAGAGACCGGATGGTTAGCTACAGGGAGACTACTAACTATTACAGGCTGCGGAGGGCCCAAATTTTCCCCGCGAACCAGTCACTTAATAAGGACCAGACAATGACATGACGCCTCCACCAATCCAATACGTATCCAACGCCGGTGACGTGTAATCGCTGAAATCCAGAACAACATTCCAGCAAATGTAAATTTTGGCAAGAAAGGGCGGGCCTAGATCACATTATTTCGAACTGCCAATAGGCACCCGACAGGGCCGAAAAATCCCAAATGGGGACCAGTGAGGCTGTTCAGCAGGGCCACTGAGGACACTACTCATGGCCGTCCAGCAGGCCCAGGATGCCGCCGCAGGACAAAGGACCCTGGCCGCCATCAAGCCAGGTTGCCCCCACCCCCCCCTTTATGCTGGCTCAAAAAGTTATTTCTCTCTCTCTGCCCGTCACAACGCGACGTTGAAAGTGGCGTCCGTGCTTTATGGTGAGAGGCCTACGGAGAAAACTTGGCTGAACCACAAGGTTGAGCTTGAGGTTATTGTTACACACTCTGACAACAGAGACGACGCCGCTGAACATGTGCCAATTTCATCCATCCTTGAATAGCAATAAGCTGTCAAAACTTTTAAATATCTTTATAATATATTTCCGATTTTGCAAGTTTTCTACGACGGGTAGTACGCAGTGATGCCGCTGTCGACTGTGAAAAACTTCCTTGAAAAATGTTCAAATCTTCCTCTGATATCTTTATAGATAATCTTGTATCTGAAGAGCGCTTCTTAAAGAGCAATCTCTATATAATCTACACTAGTGATGAGTGATAATATAATGTGAAATTAAACAATATTACGTGGAAGGAAGTACCCCGTTAGTACTGGCTGATGTCCTATTAAACACGAATAACTGCACTACCATGCTGCCTTTGGCTCTCAGTCGAATGGACTCAAAATTACAGTATGATGAACTATGAATTTTTTTATGCCTATGAAACGAACATGATTAAAGGTTAAAGGAATCGCCGGACCTACTCTTTTAATAGCCAAAAATCTCAGTGATTTTAGCAGTCGGGTATGCCGCTATGATATAAGCTATCCTGACCCACTGTGGTAGCTTAGAGGTTAAGCTGGGGCAATACCAAGATTAAGGATGCGTCTTTGACGCCATGCCACAGTCGCCTCGTTTCGATGGGGGCTAAATGCGAAGGTGTCAGTGCATATTAATTTAGGAGGAGGAAGAAAAGTGCAAGCCTTTGGCACGTCGCCTGGTTTTGTACTACCTTTGGGATCGGCCCACTTTTGACCAAGTGACGGTGTCGTGTGATAACGTCATAATGTGAGGACATGGTAACTTCACACATTTTGGTGACCTCTGACAGTATCATGACGTCATATGGGGATTTCATTATGTTATGGTTTTTTGCGTCACTGGTGTTGACGCGAATGTCGCGGGACGCCGACGCCGACGTTCAACTTTCACGTTTGATGAAGCATCTAAGGTTTTCACTTTAATAAGCTCTACGTGTTGATGACTTCAGCTCTTCCCATCGACCTCCTGTCTCAACAAAAAAAAAGGCAGCTTCGCACGAGTGGTGCCAAGCCTGAAGAAAGTGCAGAGCTAGACAGGCTCCTTTGTTTCTCTTTCTTTCCTCGTAACTTTCTTTCTTGTTTTCTTTTCCAGTTTTTCTGTGTGTTTTCTTTTTATTTCGATTTACTTCTTTTTTTCTTCCTATTTTTTCACTTCTTTCTGTATATTTATATTTCTCGCTTGCTTCCACATTTCAATATTTATACGTGGTTTTGACTGCGTTAATATCATCATCAAGGTACTCGAAGAACAAGAGGAAGAAGACTTCTCTTTGGGGCAAGTGGGCGCTCAGATGAATATGCTTTGGCTGCGCTACGCCAAGCTACGACGATAGGATCACAGCCAAAGAAGATCCCGGATCTCAGATTTGCATTGTACGCGGACGAAATTACGCTTTGGATGACTGGCGGGTCTGATGGGCACATTTAAGACATCATGCAAACGGCAATTGACGAGCTATAGCAAGCAGGCCACGAGTTGAATCTCGGGTGCTCCCCTACGAAATCAGAGCTTCTCGTTCTCCCTCCTACTAGACGCTTAAAGGCATCGCCCCCGAATGTTCGACTCACAGTTGAAGTGCACCCTATACCCCAGGTAGATATAATTAGGGTCCTAGGGCTGTACTTTCAACGCAACCGAGCAAACCACCATACCCTACAAAGACTACAAACAAGAGTAGATAATACGCTCCGCCTCATAGGGCCAGTCTCCAACAAACACGGAGGGCTTCGAGAGGAGCTGATTCTGCTCATTCAGGCTTAGCAAAACCACCTTTGCGCTACCAAGGAAGAGGAAGCTGTAAACTGTTTAATCCGCAAGATATACAACGTCGCTCTTGATCTTCCAATGAGAGCACCCACACAAAGAATTATGGCCACAGGCACAATCAATGCCCTTCAAGAATTAACTGAGGTGCATTTATCATCTAAATACCACAGACCTACCACCACTGAAGCTAGACGTGACATCCTGAGACAGCTCCACTACGCTCCGCCATTCAACGAAAACAAACGACATCAACTTCCTACGGACATACACGATCAGTACAACATCCAACCACTACCGAGAAACATGCACCCCGAATTTCATATCGAGCGCCGGAAACTTCGAGCCAAGAAGCTAGAACGCAGCTATGGCCAAGAGGAAGGAATCTACTACGTGGACGCCGCCGCCTATATCATTAAACACCGTTATTCCCAAACGGTCGTGGACAACCAGGACAACATTGTTCGTTCAGCGTCAATTAAGACCACCTCGGCTAGCGACGCGGAAAAAGCCGCCATCGCACTCGCATCGGGGCTACCTGATTGCGATGTCATAATTAGCGACTCTAAGACAGCTATCCGGAACTTCAGTAGGGGTTTTATTATCAATACCACACATTCCTTACTCGTCGCTCACCCACCACAAAACAGCATCGCTCTCGTCTGGACTCCAGCACACCAAGGACTCCGAGGAAACGAAATTGCTCATACAGCTGCTCGAGGATTCACAGACCGAGTGGCCGCAAATGTGCGCCAACCTCTAGGGCCGAATAACTCCTCACAAGACACTCATAAAGACACGCTGATCATATTTCATGAAATTTGCACACATTACAGACACCAAAGCGTAACATACCCACCTCTTTCACTGCCTAGCACGCATCAGAGAGAAATATTCTGGCGGCAACTACAAACTCGCACATTTTTTACACCGCGAACTCTGCACTTATTTTTCCCTGCCACATATCGTCACCCAAGTGTCGTTTCTGCCCTGTCCAGATAACAGATCTCTCGCATATCATGTGGCACTGTCCCATCAAATCTCCCGCCCGCACTTTCAAACCATTAATTAGCAGTGAGGAGCTGTGGGAGACTGCCCTGCGCAGCTCCGATCCCACCCTCCAGGACCGAGTCCTGAGGTGGGCTTAGGAGGTAGCGGAGGCCTACCACGACTGGTAGTCTGACGTTATGCTACACGAAGTGGTGACGAACGCTTACTGGGACTGGATCACAGACCTCCCTCTCTCCCCTCCGGCTCGTCCCCTTTCTTAAAAAGGGAAATAAAGTTTCTTCACTCATTCACAACGACAGCCCAGCCCCATAAAGCGCTCCGTACATAAAATTTAATGAGCTTAATTTTTCTAGTTACTGCCATAACGGATGTCTCTAATCATCGGAAGATATCTGCCGGTATAGAAAAACTAATGTGGAGGACTTACTTACGTATTTCTTGAAACATCATATATATATATGTATATTATTCTTACGCATTCGTAATAGTCGCCCGTCGACGGTACATAAACTACGTTGTTGCCCAAGTGACGGCCAACAACCGGAGTTCGCGCGTTACAGTGTTATGGCAGCCTAGGAAACACAACAGATGTTTCGTTTCTGAACCACCAGCCGAAACTGTTTCCAGAATATAAAGAGTTGTTGTGTTTCCTATATTGCAGTACTCACTAAGTTTTTACAAGTTTCATTACGGTAGCCAGAAGCTCTCTTTATCCTACAACTCTAATCAGAAGCTGAACGTACAAATGTCTAAAAACAAGCCAATTCGTCTACTAACGTTGTGGTCGGTAGACCGGCTTTCATCAAACTGAATGCGATTGGCCAACACCATCCTTTTAAAGGTGTACGAAAGTGAGGGGACGGTAGTTCAGGATGCACGTACAAAAACATTTTGGTCCAGTGTGATATAGCAATGCATATGTCGATGCATTGCTGTATTGAATGAAAGACATCACAATGAAGAATCAATACAAAGTAATCCAGGCCGTAATAAACAAAGGATACGTCCTACAGGCCGTACCATGACCAACAAATGGCGGAGGCCTTACTATAAGGAAGTCTTCACCATGTAGCCCCCTTTTATGTGGTGAACATCCCTGATAAAATGAATGTTCACGTTTTGTATTACAAGAACATAGTCAATATGAGCCGAAGTGCGCATTGTTTAGGCATAAAGTACGAATGTGTATGTTACTGATCACAGTAAACTCTGATGCGGTTGTGCTTAACAACCTGCTTCGTTTGTAATGAGTTTATCTTCCATACTGTATGCCGCAGAAACCTTGACTCGTAGTTTCAGTGTATCTGCCGTTATCGGTATACTGAAAATTTCCAGCATAGCTAGATGCGTTCGCTCATCTTTGCTTTTCATTATAAGCATTATTATACATTAAATCCTGTAACTTTACTGAAACTACCTGCGGTTTCTTTAGTATAAAATGCAGATATATGAAACTGGTATTTTATCGTTGCAGCGTTTGCTCCTAATTATAAAATCAGATAGAGGACACGCCTTTAGGCAGCAGCCCTCCTACACCCCCCATTCATTTCAACATTGTGAATGGAACTTGCACACAATCACTCACCATTACTCCTTTTCTTTTTGGCATCAGTTATGATAAGCAGCACGGAGACCGTGAAAGCGAGAAAAGCGAACGTAAGTAATTTGTGCATCTTTTCGAAGTGTTCAATCTGGTACGGTATCTGGATTCATATGTATTTGGTAGTCGGTATATATAGGCTCTCAGCCACAATAAAAGAAGGCAATGTGTTTACGTATAACCGTAAAAAACTAAAAGAAAGGTTAGTCCGGAGAAAAGAAAAGGTCTTGATAGTCGACGCCGGTAAAATTTAAAGTCCGACTTCTTTTTATTATTTTAAACTACAGTAAAGACCTTGGGCGAGCAAGAAATGGCAGTGACTCCTCCACAGCTAGTTTTCGTACTTGATGAGTACACACAAGATTTGCAAAAAGTACACATTGGTTTCTTCTTTACTTAGTTTAGAAAAACTATCGTAATGACAGCATTGTACAATGGTAATGATGACTTTCAAATAATTGTTCAAATAAGTAAAAGAAAAAAAATTGGGGGACACTTAAGCTTCGCCTTTAAGAGTTGAACGCGATAGCGATATCCTGCCCCTAGTGCGCACTTCAAACATTACGAGTGTTTAAGAGAATGCGCGCACTAAGGCGTGTGCCTTATGTAATGGGTAGCATGCTTTAAACCAGGAGCAAATATTCGCGAGAACCTTTTTCGAAGCTGCGATGCACCCACTACGTGGTCTTAAGGGAATACGCGCAGTAATGTGTGTGCCTTTTGTAATGGGTGGCTGATACTGACGTGGTGTGACGCCCGATGGCAATGTACGCTTGTGCCACGCAATATTACTGCCATATTACATCTCGTACTGTGACACCTGTATACAGGACGCGTATTTTTAAGAAGCATCAAAGTTACTTTCAGTGCAGCTCCAAGCAGAGGCATGGTTGTGTGGTAGAACACCTTCTTGCCACGCAGACGACCTGGGTTCGATTCTCACTCGAACCCAACATTTTTATTATTTATTTTATTTGCAGCTTTTTCGATTTTTCGGTCACGGACAAGATGATGATTTTTCGCTCACAACCAACGGTGCCGACGCCGACGACGGAATTTCTGCGATACGAGCTCTTTAACGCTATCGCGTTAAAAGGACATCCATCTCCAAGAAACAAGTCTTTGATAGACGAAAATAAGTCTCTCATTGAGAGTAAGAAGAACCTTACACACCGACTAGCCGGCCTTGGGGAGTATTTGTGACCAAATATGGAAATTAAAGTACTAAGGAAAGCTGGGCTTGTTGGTATGAATATTTTGTGGAATAGCGGGACGAACACATGGACAGAGACTAAAGAAAAGATACAGGCGATAAGCTTTGAATGTGAATACCTGAACATAGGTTTTTCAGATCTTGGTGCGTGTGGTTAGGGGTAAAAAATTAACCTAGGTTTGAAAACCGCGGATTGTTAGCCGTAGCCACTTCACACGCAAAATTCAAACTACTACCATGCATTCTGGAGCAAAATAAAACCCTACTTTTAAAGGTTTCTAACTGTAAACAGCTGCCAAGTAGCAAATAACAGTCAAGGAATGGGAACATTATTTTTACGCTGCCAGGTAACATCTCTTCAATCTTATGGCCGAACTTAGCTATGAAAATAGAACTTAAAACCAGAGATTGGATCCATTGGAAACCCCTGACTTCTCAATAAACAGTTGCAGTTAAAATCGGTAAGTGTGCTGCGAAGGCAAAAAATAAGTAATTCTAAAAACTGTAGAATCGGCATCCCAGAGCGATTTTTGAAGGCAACTTGATCATCATCTAGAGTGATAACTTCCTCAACATAATTCGTCAACTTGTGCTACGGGAACTAGCAGCAGACTTTCATACTTAGGACTGAGCAGCACTACAAATAAACGACAAAGGACGGAAGAAGTACGCATGACGTACGCTGAGTACGCATAGATAGCAGTAGTCCACACTGGGCCCGTATCCTCAAACGATCGCAAAAGGCGATGGTATCGCGTTTGGTGACGTAGAATCTGATGCGTTCAATCTCTGAAGAAACACTTGCCTGTGACGTCATTGTTGTACTTGCCGTTGGTGTTACGAATGTCTCACAACACAGAAGTGAGTGTACGAGGGCAGAGCGACCCGAGTGCGGCGTTTTTGAGCGTATGCTGGCTTCTACGCAGTGGCCAGGCTTGGCTGTGGCTACTTGAATTATGGGACGTGTTGAAAGTGCTTTCAACGTTTTTTTTTGTGTGATTGTTTAATGCGCAGTGTAATATTTAAAGAATGCAACTTTGCGTAAACTGTATTTTCGTTGAGAGTTTAACACGGCGTACTCGGAGAGTTCAGCTGTAGTGTGCCGCCGCAGCGATATCGTCTCAACATCTCAGCATGTTGCCGGCTCGCGATAAGCCACGCGAGCAACGCACGGTTCATGTTCCTGGGACGTTCAAACCACGAAAATACAGGCGCTGGCAAAGAACGAGTACTGATAACACCCCAAGGTCGCTGAACACTTCAGCGTAAAAAATGCTGCGTACATCCATCGAGGATTGAATACTAGAAGCTACCGTCTACGTCAGTGAAATGCTAGTCTTCACCACCAACCGACGGTGATAAGGTGTGTTCGTTTATTCCAGACATTTATTTATTCCAGATGGCGTTTATTCCAGATGGCGCCCTCACTTTTCCTCTTTTGGTCAATGACCAATCAGCGCGTACCAAAGGCGATACATTTGCGATTGTCGCCTTTTGAGAATACAGCCCCTGATTCCATTCAATCCTTCGATTGTCTGTGTAGAAAATAAAGACACCCCAAAGGCTGAAGGAGTAAGCTGCCTAGAAATTGTGCAAGCTTCAGGTGACAAGATCAGATCCCCTCTGGCCACTGGTGACGTAAACATTGTTCATAGCGTGCCTGCCAAAGAAGCAGACAACATAATAGCGCTGTTCCGCTTGCACACACAAAATTATGGCGAAGCTCGCACTATGTCGCGCAAGGCATCAAACAGTGAAACTGGACGATTCTGAAGTCCAATATTTCACAGTGAAAGCTCTTATGTGATCACAACAACGGCCGTTTTTTGCGCCGTAGTTGTCTGCCGCCGGTGTCCGCAACCACTATCGCGCGAAGTAGGAATAAACAGAGAGTAAACATTACAGGACGGAACGGGGTTCGAACCTAGGCCCTCTGTGTGGAAGCCCAATATTCTACTAAAGGGCCATGCCGGCGCTAGAAACTCTTTGGCAAGAAGAATCTACACAGACTTCGTGTCGGGAAGGAACCGCAATAACAAACGTAATATGGCATGGTAGAAGAGTAAAATAACAACCAGGCTTCACACGATGGGAATTCTGTAACCAAGCGTCACACAATGCGAACTGGACAACGAGTGGGTTGTTGAATGCTTCCAACCCATTACAAAGGGCCCAGCCATAATTCTTCATCGTCATTAGCCATAGCATCAACAAAGTGCACATAATGCCTTACAGATGGTACCTCGCTTCTCCGCAGAATGACGAATAATGTCGGGGTGGGTGTTTCCCAACTTCCCAAAATTTATCACTTGTATTAGTAGCCACAAGAGTGTTTATAACGGGCTCTAGATATGCCGCTCTTCCATATTTCGCTGTGACTATGCCGCGCTTTCCGCGCAGGCCTGGCGTTTTTACAGCGAAAGCTGTTATGCGATCACAACAAGGGCCGTTTTTGGCGGCGCCGCCGCCGCCGGTGTCCGTAATCACTATCGCGCGAAATGAAAAAAAAACTAAATAACAAAAAATATCCGGTATGGAACGAGGTTCGAACCTAGGCCCTCTGCGTGGGAGCCCAGTATTCTACCTCAGACACATACCGGTGCTTCAAAGTGCTTTGCAAAAAGACCCTATACAGGCTTCATGTCGGGAAGGAGCTACATTAACATATGTAATGTAGTGTGGTAGAAGAGTAAAATCACAACCACGCGTCACACAACGCGAATTGTTGTGTAAGCAGGCGTCACACAATGCGAATTGTGCAACGAGTGGGTTGTTGAATGCTTCCAACCCATTACGAAGGGCTCTGCCATAATTCTTCATTGTCATCAGCCACAGCATCAACAAAATGAAGATAATGCTTTACAGGTATTTAGCGGGTACCATGGTTCTCCGCAGAATGACGAAAAATTGCATAGTGGCTGCTTTCCTACTCCACAAAAATGATGATGATTTATAGGTAATGGGTTCCTCGCAAATGCACTTCTATTGGTTGCCAAGGATCCCATAAGGCTCCCATGATCAATTTTTCTCAGGGTCTCAATAAAGTTGTTTCCCTGTCTCTCTTTCTCACGTTAACGTATGTTATATAGCGTGGTGGGAGAGTAAGATAACGTACGGGCGTCACGCGATGGGAATTACGTAACTCGTGGGTCGCTTAAAGCTTCCAACCCATTACAAATGTCTCAGCCATTATTCTTCACCGTCATCAACCGTCGCATCAACAAAGTGCACATAATGCCTTACAGATGGTACCTCGCTTTTCCGCAAAATGACGAGTAATGTCCGTTGTGGGTTCTACATAACTTCACAAAAATCATGATTTGTGGCGCAGTGGGTACGTTGCTAGTGTACTTGTATTAGTAGCCACAAGAAAGTTTATAACGGGCTCTACAAATGCCGCTCTTCCGCGTTCGATGTGAGTGCTGCGCTTTCCGCGCAGGCCTGGCGTTTTTTGCTTGTAGTTCGTTGCTAGGCTTTAGCTAGGTGATGCTAGGTTGTTTCTAGGTTGCTTCTCATCCAAGGAAGGTTGTAGTTAAACCACTGACAGTCACAGCCCCGACACGGATGTCCAAACTTTAGAGAAAGACGCTCGCGTTGAAACCGAGCGTTCGCACCCCCCATAGATCTATGGGCACGTCGTCTTTGGCGTAGGCCTATCATCGCTTGGAGGTCATCTCGCCACCGCCATTGCCTTTCCCGTTCCCTGGTATTCTCTCGTTGTACATACCGCTGAACTACTCCCTACAAAGGCTTCAGTGAAGCTGAAACAGGCGGCCGTGGTTTTTATGACTGGGTTAATTCCGACGGTTTATTAAAGTTTTTCTCAATTGCTACTTACGTCTGTCTAGAAATCTTAATTTAAATTGGTCGCCCGTCTGTTGCTTTCTTCATTTGTAATTGACCAGCGGTCAGTATCGGGATTTGCCCAATTTCTGTGGCACATACACATTCTAGTGATGATAATTCTTCGTACACCCTTGTACACACCAAAGATTATACGGCCGCCCTAAACAGCTTCGCTTTTAAAAGGCTGACTGCCCCCAATCCTCTAAAACTTTTGTCAATGATCTCCTCATACCCGATAATAATCGGCTTTCTGTGTGGGCTCTAGTACATAAGAAGTCTAAAAGATGGAAATTTGTGCACCGGGAACTGCACTAGCAATGGCAGAAAGTCTGCCGATATCTGTTTTCATAGGATATAGAGTGCGAATGATCTGTGAATATTCCGGTTAATTTATATACTTTTCCGTGCTGGCATCAACTTCTAATTCATCATGGCTTCTCAACCACCTGTGTGCAGACGGCTGAGACCTTGAAATTCGGACTTGTTTCTAATGTGCGCGAACTTTTAAGTGTCAGACTTCGATTGATCTACGCTGGTTTCTTTTCGTAATGTGACATTAGCGCTCAGGTGGTACTTCATTGCTGGCGGGAATAGGGTTATTCATTTTCGCATTTTATCAATTTTTATCTTGCCATTTATCGAGAAGTTAACTGCCGCTGAGCTACAGCCAAACTTTGTCCTTAGTGGTACAGCCGAGCGTGTCTAATGAATAGTGTTGGTTCCAAGTTATAAGAATGTGCCCATGTGAAACAATGTTTTTTTTCTTTGCGGAAGGTCCTCACCAACCTAGAGAGAGTCATTTTCAGTCCTTACACTCTGACACCTTTGTCAACTAGAACTGAGGAAATCATTCGGACAACCTTGGTTCACGTTCGCACGTGATATAGAAGTGTTAGATTATTTCTTCTGTAAAAAAAACGCTGAAAGTGTCAGAAGGCGCCCTCTTGCCATGATCGAGATAAAAATCTCGTGTAAAATTTAAATCCTTGTATTTATATGCTCTTCAGCAAGCACACCAGACGTCCGGCACAAACTCCTACAAGTAACGCGACACTACTTCGAAGTTTCTATTAGGAGAATACCCGCGCTACATTCATATTTCGGCACATGGAATACTTGATATGCTATGCCACACGATGGTGATCCCACACAGGGAGCAAAGGGGGAGGGAGACAACAGCGCAGACATGTAGGGAAACAAGGGAGCGAAAACAATTCGTTATCACGAGTCTAGCGGGCTCTTTTTATGCAACATGTTTAGAGTCAGTATGCCATAACAAAAGGCTGCTGTGGCAAGGCGATTGAAGTCGCAAATGCGAATACTTTCGTAGGTGGATGGGAAATTCGGCCCTCAAATTTCTCTTTGATAGATTCGGCGGGTGACATATCTGTGAAGGAGGCGCCGAATGAGCTTGCATCTTCTGCATGAGCTTAGTAGATCAAATAAGCTGCTTTGTCTCAGCCGTCAAGTTCTTTTTCTTTGGACTTTGCTAGATGACGTACATCAAGGAGCGAAAATATCAAGTCTCTCCGTGCTCGGCTTCCTGGTGTCAAAATGTAGCGAACGTCAACTTTCGCATATACGCCTACGCGGAACGAGTTGTATATGTCAAGCAACTTAACCAGCTTTTATAATGTGCGAAGTTAAGGTAATAAAAATAGCTCGATAATCAACCGAACGAAAGTTTCGTCTGGACACGAATAATGACGACTTGCCTGCGCACGTCATAAGCACTCATGCGCTTTACTTTAACGATTCACGCTGTTTAGGTTCAAGCGGAAATACACCCGAGAAAACCGTTCCGAAATGTCTGACGGAAGCCATCCAATTTTTTTCTTTTTTTTAGAGCCTGCGATGACAGAAGTTTTCCTCGTGTGATCTATATATCAATCATCACATAGCTGCAAAATAAATCACATAATACTTTCACGCCCACATATTTCGTGTTCGCGGCAGGATCGCAGTTATTGCCTCTATTGAGGCATTGCCTGCGTGTCGCTGTACAGTAATGTAGTACTTGTGTGTAGTTTTCTGTGAATTGATTAAAAAAAAAAAGCACCTTCAAGTGCTAATAATAAAGGAACAAAAAAAAATGACGTTGGAAATATGAAAAACTATGTTTTCTTAATTTTTTTTAATATCGCTTACCCATACGACTCACTGTTTAAACTGAATTCCAGTTTGTCCATCATAGATTTCTTTTCGTGTAAATAATACAAAACATAGTGTCCGGTGGCAACAGAATAGTAGTAGAGATAAGTAGCTGTGTTACAAAATTGTATTAGCGATAAGAAAGAGCAGTGCATTTAGCTACGAAACTGTCGACGTCATGGAAACTTTTGTAATTCTATTACGAAACAGCGAAATAACAAGACATAAGAGGACAGTTTATAAATTCTCATTGTGCCATTCCTCGAGCAGTTCACTGTCGCTGAACTATAGCAAAACATTTCTGTAGCCATACAGCCGAGCGCATCTCTTGAATGCTATTTACTTAGAGACAGGAAAGTCTCGTAATGAAACAGTGTTGCTTTGTTTTGTCAGTGGCACCTAGTCACCACCTCAGTATAAAGGTCATTTCTCAGAATATTTATTACTTCATAAGCATTGCTTCTTGCGTCACACATGACGACTAGAAATAACGATACCCTTCGGGCTGCCTTGCTTTCATGTTTCTTATTATGACATAGTACATTGAGCTTATTCCTTCTCTTCATCAAAAATTTCATCAGTGCTCCCCTTTGTGAGAGGAAGATGAGTATTATGTGAAAAATTGATAGCCACCCAACGCGAAACCCGAATAGTAAAGCAACACGAAAGAGCATGATTTCCCATGTCACGCGAGGTTCTCTCTTGCTGTCCTAAAGATAAGTAAAATGCCATTGATAGAACACAGAAACAGTCAAATATAAGAACAACGGAAAACGCCAGGCCTGCGCGGAAAGCACAGCACACTCACAGAGGAAGCTGAAAAAGCAGCATTTCTAGAGCCCGCTATAAACTCTCTTGGAGCTACCAATACAAGTACACCAGCAACATACCCACTACGCCATTATTCGTCGTTCTGCAGAGAACAGAAGTACAATCTGCAAGGCATTATGTGCACTTTGTCGATGCGATGGCTGATGAAAATTAAGAACTATGGCTGAGTCCTTTGTAATGGGTTGGAAGCGTGGCAGACGAGTAAAATAACAACGAGGCGTCACACAACGCGAATTCTGTAACCAGGCGTCACACAATGCGAATTGTGGAACTAGTGGATTGTTGCATGCTTCCAACCCATTACAATGGGATTTGCCACAAATATACATCGTCATCGGCCACAGCATCAATAAATGCACATAAGGCCTTACAGGTGTTTAGCGGGCACCACGGTTCTCCGCAGAATGACCAAAAATGGCACAGTGGCTCCTTCTCTACTTCACAAAAATTATTATGATTTGTGGCGTAGTGGCTTCCTCGCAAGTGCACTTATATTGTTTGCCAAGGAAGTGGGTGTGTGTTAGAGCGGAATTTGCAAGTCTACAGCAGTAAGCTTCCATTAGCAGGAGAACAAACCGCACTAGTATAATGTTGTTCATGCCTAAAATAAATCCAGTTCATGCAGTTTCAAGTTAATTTTCCGAACGTCTTCCCAATTGCGCCTGGCTGACAGTTTAGCTCTGTACAATCTATCGGGTACCAGCGGCTTCGCTTAAGAAAGCAATTTTGTGATACCTTTACAAACTGGAATCGAAGTGGCGACTGTAGAGTGTCTAGGAAGTATAGTTCCTCGGAGCTACACCAGCATAGTTGGCGACGTGCAAGAGCACGTGCGGCTGAAACAGAGAGATGCACGTGGTTCAAAGGCACGCATCTCATAACCTCACACCACGAGCTTGCCGAATTCTAAACTGCCATGCCGAGGAAGGTATTAACTGTCATGCACTCTGTGTGCTATTTGAACATGGTTCCGTAGGCGCGCCTACTAATGACTTCAGTTCCTTGTGCCTGATCGACAATGCGCACTAAGCCTCGCTGCAGAAGGAACTCTTAATAAAAATATTCCGAACAAACTTAACGTCATCCTCAAAAACCGCAGATGTCAGAGATCATTTTCTTGGCTGGAGATAATCCCATTTGGAAAGGTTCATCTTCTCTTGAACATTAGTCTACCGAAGCAAGGTTTGGGTACGGGCAAGTTAGTATTCCATTCGAAATGTAACTGCAGTGCATGCGAAGACAACAGAAGACAGACCATCTTCGTCGTTCTGTCGTCCCAATTACCCTATCATATTGAGTCACATTTATTCCACCATACGCTGCCTGATGTTATGGCCAAAAGAAATATTACAGTGGAAACGAAGAATAAAAATACATAGCATGGGAGTCTCTAAACGTTTCGCAGTACCACACATACCGCCGTAACTTATCCCGACTTCGCTGTCGCATATGTGGCCTAGCCGGAGCCGGATGCCATGGGCATGACCATAGGCGTGCGCACAGGGGGGAGGCAGGGGGGCCGGCCGCCCCCCCTAATCACCTAAGGGGGGGCGTAAAATCTGCCCTGTATATTGAGCCTTCTAGTCACCCAAGAGGGGGGGGGGCGAAATCTGCCCCATACATTGACTTAGTAGAGTGGGGGGGCGCTGCGACGAACCTTTGCCCCCCCCCCTAATGGGGAACCCTGCGCACGCCTATGGGTATGACTGAGCGTGGCTCTCCGGTCGTGTCACCTGACGGCTGCCACTGCAGCAACTCGGCATCTTCCGCAATGACGCTCGCAGCCTGCTGTCTCGGCCTAGATCAGGAGTCTCAAACACGCGGCCCGGCCTGCACATGACTTTTTTCGTCCCATAATATTTTTTCTTAATAAGAATGTTCACGCGCGTTTATCTAGCAACGGGCGTCGGGAAAGTGTTTATGGCAAGACCTAGCGAAGCCGGAATTGCACTGCCTTGGTACGCTGCATATTCGCCAGGGACATCCGAGCGACCTCCAAGAATACGGACCTGTGACTTCCCTGCAAAACCTTGGCTTGTGAAATGTTGCCGGCGCCACCGAATGTCATCGGCGAATTCGCAACAGCTCTAAAGTTTGCACTGCTGGTTGGGGTGCCTTATCACTACTACAGTGCAAAGCGGTCCGAGGAGAGACAAAGAAAAAAAAACGTGGCTGATCCCTCCGTCATAGGAATCGGTATAACACGAAAGTGAAACGTGTTTTCACAGAAGTAGCGCTTATTGTGTAGTGATATATGAGACGTGCAATGTCTGTTCGTGTTTGGCAGCTATATCACCGTTTGACTTGTACGCACCCATGTTGACGCCTAATGGCATGTCTCCTTCGCGACGACTAACGCCCGTGATCATGGTTAAACCGTTGTGGTAGCTGAAGCTGTGAACATATATTTGGACACAGCGAATCGTGAATCCCGCGTAAAGATGACATCAACGAGCTCATAATCGACGCTGGTACACGATATGTATTCCTTCAAAATGTCGTCAATGAACGAGAGAAACGGCATGGTGTGCGCTTTCTAGCAATCGGTGACCGACGCCTGTGCTTATGCGTACACTACCACACTGCGCTTCAGCAACACGGGAGGCACAGGTTCGTAGCTTGAGCCGCAAACGCCTGCGTCCCGCTGGCCTCTGTCTCGCTCCACCAAGGCAAGGCATTCGCCCGTCGAAATCAATTAGAAATACCAGTGCAGGTTCAAGACCTGTGTCTATGTGTGATGTAGGTGTCCGATGGTTTCTATTAGTGAGAGAGAGAAAGAAAGAAACAACTTTATTCTACTGAAGGATTCCGACACGTAGGTCCCAGGGTCCCCGCATGACCCCAACGCATTATATGCTTCTGGAGCCATAGAGTTCCGTGACGTGGGCGGCCGGGTCTGTGGCGACCTTCTGCCTGGGCGGGTCTGTCGAGTACAAAGAGATCTCTCATTCGTCCAAGTGGTCAGGAGCTGCGGGTCCCGTGGAGGAAGACACTCAACTCCCAAGACGTATTGACACATTCATTCATCGCCTAAGACTCGGAACTGCTTACACAGAGCAGTTCTTATTTCGGATTCAGCGTGAATCATGAACATGTTCGTGCGGCCACAACGACGATGATGTGAATCGTGTATTGCTCATCTGTCCCAAACACGACACACATAGACAGCGACTCGAACAGGAACTCGACACGGCGGCACAAAATGCGTCATACGCTTTTGTGCGTCAAAGAAGACTCATTCATGTCGAAGTCGAAATTAGGTGCGATATCAGTATATTTTGAGCGTTGTATCAAACGCGTCATATGGTTTTTTGCGTAAAACGAGAAGACAGACGCTGGAAGCTACAAGGCAACACTTGAATGATAATTCATTAGAAATACCAGCGGAAGCTGTAGACCTGTGTCTGTGAGTGTCTTTGGTGTCCGATGGTTTCTACTACAGAGAGAAAGAGAGAGAAATAAAAAAGCAACTTTATTCCACAAAAAGATTCCGGCACGTAGGTCCCAGTGTCCCCGCATGACCCCACCGCTCTATATGGTTTCATGGCGTGGGCGGCCGAGTCTGTGGCGACCTTTTGCTTGGCCGGGTGAAATGTGAGGGTGAAGGAACATGGGGTTAGCGGTGCAGGTGTGGACATTCTCAGGTACAGGATACACTGTGGGCTTCGATCCACAGTTGGGGCAGTATGAGGAATATTGTGTAGGCTGGAAGAAGTGAAGAATGAAAAGACAGGACAGTGAATTAGTCTGAAGCTGCTGCCACGCAACAGGTTTCATTCGGTTGCTGTTTCGAGGCAGAAGCTCCGCACGAGCTGAGAATACAGAAAGTTGTCTCGTGTACTAATCGTAGTGTAAAATCTAAGTGTGGTTTTTAAGTTGGTAAAGACATATTGGACATGATTGTGTGTGTTAGCAAACGCTATCTCCGATTCTTCCGAAGATTCAGGGATGGATGCATTACTAGGGTTGCTTGGTTGTGTTCGTTTTCTATAGTTAAAAACAGAAACAGCGCAAACTACAACAGAGCCTAGGTACACAGCGCTGGCTTACAAACTACTTTATTGCGATAGCCGAGTCACATATATATGTATCTGTGGGGGCAGGCATACAAAATTGCATTGGCCGCCATCGCTGGATATTCACGTTCGCCGTGCTGTGAATGTGAACCGTCAGTAAAGCTGTATCAAACACTACACATGCTGATGAGGGGCATGTTTTATATTACTTTAAATTAATTGCAGTGATAATTGCTGTGTGGTCGCTGCGGTGGACCGTGATTGGCTCCGCGATTATTTTCAGCAAGACGAATTTCTTTCTTTCGTCGAACATTGTAGTAACGCTCTACTTCTAAAGTTTTATTTCCTTGGTCTGCCCATGGCAGTCCTGGAATGAACTGAATGATTTGCTAGATGGGCCTTCGTTTTATATATGAAAACGGGAAACACACGCGGGGGAGAAGAAAGGGACACACTTGACGTCATTCAATGTCCACGTCTGAAGTGCAAAGGAACTGCAACCTAATCGTTATCGAGAACGCCTGGGATGGTCTTCATCACAGGCGCCATATCATCCATCATGCGGTTCTGATGCAGGTTTTGTGTTTTTTTTTAAACGAATACTGATCTCTTATTCTTGATTGCAAAAAAAAAACATGGTTGATCCCTCCGTCATAGGAATCGGAGTAACTCGAAAGTCAAGCGTGCCCTTACAGAAGTAGTTCAATGTTTATTGTACAATGATATAATAGAGTTTGCACAATGTATATTGATGTCTGGCAGCTATAGCACCGTTGAACGTGGATGCACCCACTTTGATGCTTGGTGGTACATCTCCATGCCGACGACTGACGTCCATGGTAAATGATTAAACATACCCTTGTGGCAGCTGTAGTAGTTAACGGTGAAAGCGTAATCAGAGAACGAGGTGTGACAGCTAGAAGAGCCTCGCGAAGTGGACGCAAAACTTGGTCGGCATCCCGCGGCATGTTAAAAAAACTTTGAACAGCACGGCAGGACTAGAGGGAAACGCAAAGCGCGTCGTGCCGCCCCGGTAGGCCAGCCGCGATTTCTCTCGGTGCGAGCGCATGAGCGGAAAACGCGGTGTTACAGCCAGGTGAGGCAGGCGCGCGTCGCAGAGCTATTTTGGGTTTGGATTAGCGTGATGCTGTGAGTGAGGTACGACGCTTGGGCGAAGGTCGCCACCTAAATTGAACTTCTATTGAAAACGCACCGAATGGGACGGACGTGCAACGCGTTGCAGGTGCTGATCGCGGAGGCCACAGTAATGACGAATTACTTTACCGCTCCCAGAGGGCAACACCACCCCACCGACCGGGAGAGTGGTAGATATAAAAGGCGCGTTTGTAAAGCCTCTAGAGTTTGTGACCGTGGCGCAGTGGATAGCGTGCCCGGCATGTGTTGTTGTGGACCGAACGGTCGTAGGTTCGACGCCCGTTGATGGAACTTTTTTCTTTGCCATCTGATCGTGTAAATTTTTTTCCAGATGGCAAAGTTCCATCAACGGGAGTCAAACCCACGACCACTCCGTCCGCGACAACAGATGCCGGGCACGCTAACCACTGTGCCATACTCACACACTCTGGAGGCTTTACAAACGCGCCTTTTATATCTCAAACTTTCCTCTCACAGTGCTCTAGGGCGGCGGTGCGGTGTCACCGTCTGGGAGTGGTGAAGCGAAGTAATGCATTATGACCGCGGCCTCCGCGATTCGCTCCTGCAACGCGTCGTTGCTACGCGTCTGTCCCATTCGACATGTTTCCAATAGGGGAAGTGCAATTTTCTCAACTCCTTAACACACAGCGAGTTGGCCACCCTAGCAAACAGTCCTCGTCTGAAATTGGGACCCTCGTCTGCATAATATCTGTGTTCAATTAGTTGATGTTTAACTTGTGATTATACACCGAAACTGAAAAGAGTGCAATTAGCGCGTTTTACTTTACTTTAGGCCCTGATTTTATTATTGCGATAGCAATTATATGGACACTCGGCTGATTTTTGCCGTCGCCATCATGCCACGGGTAGGTATATGTATGTATATATATAAAAAAGGCACAAAGAAAAATTAAGCAGAAGAAAAATGCCCCTACCACTCCGAAGGGAATCGTGAGGAAATGCGAATGCCTTTCTTGCCGCCCGCACCACCTGCTCCGGTTGCTAGGGGCGAGGATAAGCGCGCGCGCCCGCAGCTGTTGCTATGGGAGAGGGAGTGAGAGCGGAGAGATAACCCTTGCCGGCGCGCGGACACCGACGCCTGACATAGCCCGACTAAGAAATGCATTCGCATTAAAAAAAAACCCGACCACGGATTCGAACCAGCAATTGCTCGCTCCCCAGCGCCCTGCGTTAAACTCAACTGCACGCCATGTATGCGCCAGCGATATAACGGCGATCTATTTATATACACCACGTACCACTAGTGGTAAGCAAATCTCGGAGGAGCGTGAACGTGTTTTCTATCACGCAACGCTCCTCATTTTCTTTCAATTTGCAAATTGCCCTTGAGATGCGCTCGACAAAGTGGCCTTCTCTGTACTCACTCCTGATGTGGAAGAAAAAAATTACACCATTTCCCGCTAAAGGGGACCATAAGGTGATGCGAAGCAGGAGCACTTGCACGTTCGCGTTCCGTTGGCGGTCGTTGGTCATGCTACCGACCTCGCGTCGTTGAACGCGAAGAGAAACGCTACGCGCATCTTGTCTTCCCTCTAGCCTGACCGCTAATTCTCACAGGGCGAGCGGGGAACGCGGTCGACAGGCGTGCGAGAGGGGGCAGCGTAGGAGAGGAGAGAGAGAGGGAGGGGACGCGCATGCGCTGGTGCTCATCGCGGCGTTGCGCAGGAGAGAATTTCGGCATGTCTAGCCCGCGTTTCAGAGGAAGAGTGGAAAGGGGGAGGGGAGAGGGGAAATGGGAGAGAAAGAAGGGAGATGGAAAGTCGACAGGTGGAGAGGGAAAGTGGAGAGGGTATGCGCATGCGCAGTAAGCGTGGTCACGCCGCACACCACCACCACCACCGGATTGAACTCCGCCATAAGATACTTCGCATCTAAAGAAACAAAGAACGCCGGGCACACCTTGCGTCAGATGTCCCCGTGTGGCTGGAGACGCAGGCGGTCACTGCACGCGCCATAGTTTCAAAGAAAAAAGAAATATTCGAAGAACGTGCGATTCTCCATTGTCGACACTTGCAGACGCAGCGCTCATAATTTGAGACGCGCACGACAAACTGGCCATTTTCTGTACCCACTGGGGATGTGGAAGGAAGAAAGCCGCCAGATCCCACGCATTGTGGGAATCGATGTAATGCGAAGCAGCCAGCAAAGAGCTGCATGCATCGTCTTGTCTGTCATTGAGGAAAATGCGTGCCACTCACGTCATTTATGTCCGTTACACAGTAACGTCGCGCCATACCAATTTCGGGGTAGATGAAGCTAGCGAAACGGCCGCCAGCGCACCATGATCGTGGCACATAAGTCATGCTGTACATGACATGCGTGTCATGATTTTCATATTAGCTCGTGTTATTTATGTTCGTCACACAGTCACGTCGCAAGATACCAATTTTCGTGCATATTAAGCTAGCGAACCGGCCGCTAGCGCACCATGAGCGTGGCACGTAAGTCATGCTGTACATGACATGCTTGTCACGATTTTCATGTTAAGTCTTGGTATTTATGTTCGTCACACAGTCAGGACGCGCAATACCAATTTTGGTGTATATCAAGCTAGGTAAACGGCTTCCAGCGCACCATGAGCGTGGCACGTAAGTCATGATGTACGTGACATGCTTCTCATGATTATCGTGTTAACTCGTGTTATGTTCGTTACACAGTAACGTCACGCAATACCAATTTCGGGGTAGATCAAGCTAGCGAAACTGCGGCCAGCGCACCATGAGCGCGGCATGTAAGTCATGCTGTACATGACATGCTTCTCACGATTATCATGTTAAGTCGTGTTATTTATGTTCGTTACACAGTAACGTCACGCAATACCAATTTCGGGGTAGATCAAGCTAGCGAAACTGCCGCCAGCGCACCATGAGCGCGGCATGTAAGTCATGCTGTACATGACATGATTCTCACGATTATCATGTTAAGTCGTCTTATTTACGTTCGTCACACAGTCACGTCGCGTAATACCAATTCCGGGGTAGATCAAGCTAGCGAAACGGCCGCCAGTGCACCATGAGCGCGGCACGTAAGTCATGCTGTACATGACATGCGTGTCATGATTTTCATGTTAACTCGTTTTATTTATGTTCGTTACACAGTAACGTCACGCAATACCAATTTCGGGGTAGATCAAGCTAGCGAAACTGCCGCCAGCGCACCATGAGCGCGGCATGTAAGTCATGCTGTACATGACATGCGTGTCTTGATATTCATGTTAATTCGTGCTATTTATGCTCGTTATACAGTCATGTCGCAAGATAGCAATTTTGGTATATATCAAACAAACGAAACGGCCGCGAGCGCACCATGAGCGTGGCACGTATGTCATGCTGTACATGACATGCGTGTCATGATTTCCATGTTAACTCATGTTATTTATGTTCGTTACACAGTAACGGCGCGCAGTACCAATGTTGGTATATATCAAGCTAGCGAAACGGCCGCGAGCGCACCATGAGCGTGGCATGTATATCATGCTGTACATGACATGCGTGTCATGATTTGCACGTTAGGACCTGTCAGTTATGTTAGTCACACACTCTTGTCACGCCGTATCAATTTTGGTATATATCAAGTTAACGTAAGGGCCGTAAGAGCACCAAGACTGTAGCATGTATATCATGTCGTTCATGACATGCATGTCATGATTTTCATGTTATGACTCGTCATTCATGTTCGTCATACAGTCATGTTATGCCATACCAATTTTGGTGTACATTCGATTAACGAAACGAGCAGGAGAGCACAAAGTCGTAGGCGGCTAGATAGATAGATAAATATGCTCAAAGTCGCAGAAGTTCGCTAAGAACTGCTTCGCATTTAAAAAAAAATCGGCAGATCCCACGCACAGTGGGAATCGATGTAATGCGAAGCAGCCAGCAAAGAGCTGCACACATCGCCTTGTTTGTCTTTGAGCCAAATGAAATCATTCATGCCATGGCATGGCTAACTTTATGTGATTTCACTGTGACTTACCTGGACTGTACCGGTACACTGAGCTCACGGAACATCAAGGCCACCCTTGGATAATCAATTCTTCCCGGTGAGCAGCCTTTTCACATCTTTTTGGACGAGGACATGACCGCTATGCCCATGTGAGAAACGCAGCGGCGGCGAGACGCCTACGCCTGAGACGCAGGGAGCGTCGACGGCGCGGCAGCTCTATATGGCGAAAACTTCGGCGGCTCCTACGAGAGCGTCTGTGGCGTCCCATGCCCGGCCGAAAGCGCTGAAAACACCGATTCAAAAGACTATACGCCCAAAGACAGACCACAAGGCACAACCTGATACCTCGAACTTGGACCAGGCTGAGATGGAATGCCAAGACAGCGAAGCGGGGGATTGCATCACCCACCAAGACAACGAAGGGAACGACAGAATATCTGGAGGCAAGGTACGCGACGACGATGGAGGCTGGCAGACGGTCCTTACCGTTCGTAAAAAGAAAGCTCTCGCGAAGGCGGGAAAGAAACTCACGACAACTGACGGAGACTGTGACTTCTCGAGTCCGCCATCCAACTCACTTGCGCAACCTACGTCGCAAAGAAGACCGCATAAGCGGAAGCTACCACCACTCCCCAAGGAAGACTTCAAAGTCGTCGTAAGACCATGCCAAGGATTACCTATAAGGGAACTAACGGCACCACAAATTGCAGAAGCAGTAGTGAACGCGTGTCAAGGCAAAATAACCGGCAGCCAATTCCTGCTCCGGCTGAAGCCAGGATCCAACATTTTCATCATCTCCACTCCCGACCAGGAGGTGGCAGATATCAGCAGAAAAATCACGGGCCTCACTCTCAACGGAAGACTGCATGCTGTCAATGCCTATGCAGCAGTGGGGGACGGCACGCGAAAAGGAGTAATACATGGCATCACTCCCAACACAAGCCCGGACACTCTGCTAGCAAACCTGCGCATACGAACACAAGGAGTCGACATCCTCAGAGCCAGAATGCTTGGAGAGACAAAGACAGCGGTGATCACCTTTTTCGGTTCTATAACACCAAGATTTGTGTACTATATGGGCGGCGAGGTGCCCTGTTACCCATTCAAAATACTATACAGTTCTGCTATGCCTGCAAGCAGACGGGACACAGAACGGACGTTTGCCCGACGCCCCACATCGCTGTGTGTCACAGATGTGGAATGAAGGAGCCTCAACCGGACCACCCCTGCAACCCTGTATGTTCTACGTGTGGAGAAGGCCACTTGACGGGAACAAAAGAATACAAACAGCGCTTCAAGCAGCCGGTAAGGCAGCAGCAGCCGAAACTACACGACCAGAAGACAGACAAACAAGAACAAAAAAGCAGCATTTTCATCGCCGCCAAAACCAAGGTGGTATTCATCGGAGGACACCGACGATGAAGAATGGCCCCAGCTTAGGAACCAGGCGGACATACCCGAAAATAAAAAGTACGAACGAAAGCCGCCACCAAGATCAAGGGACAAAGGGAAGAAATATCGAGAACAAGGACCTCCAAAGTCGCAACCTAACTCCCGTCCTCAATCCCGATCGCCTACCCCAAACAGGGCGCCGGTGGCAGCCGGGAGCTCAACCCAGCCGCAGGTGAGCAGGGCAGCGGGGACGGCACGAGGGGCGACCACTATAACATCTCACCCTGAGTATCAGAGGATACTTTTGGAAAACCGACAATTAAAGCAGTCTTTGGGCGAACTCAAATTGGAAGTAGCAGCTCTCAGGATGCAATTACAAAACTCCGGGGGCGCGATAGTCAAAACTAATGCCACAGATAAAGTGTCCACTGAGCCCGTCACGTTGGACAGTATTGCAAAAACGATGACACACCTAGCTCAACAGATGCAGGGCCTACAAAATTTTCAACAACAATTATACGCGGAACTACAGAGCCACAAGGCTTATGTGAACGAGCGAATGAATACCCGACAAATCTCGCGTAAAAGAGCTTGCAGCGATCCGGATGCGCCCATGGCTAGTAAAATTAAAAATGGGGTAGCCTCCGACTCTACCGATGTCGAAAGTGTGATTAACCACGGCCAGTAATACAACTCGCACCGCTGACTCCGTTGAGATATGGCACTGGAACTGCCGCTCGTTCCACAAGCGAGCGGCAGTGCTTCAATCGTACATAGACGCTAGAACTACACTACCAGACGTCATATGTTTACAGGAAATTGGCAAGGGCGTAATAAAATTAAGGGATTATTACACCATCCAAAACTTACAATACTCTAGGATCGCTACATTGGTGCATAAAGGTATCGCGAGCAGTGTTCATCATCAATCCGAATGCCTAACTGAGCATCAACTGATTGAGCTCCACACCACTAAAAAGGGAAAAGCTAAAACATTTATTCTTAATATTTACAGCCCGCCGAAAGAACGTCAAGTCAACTTTCTCGAGATGCTCGAGTGGGCTCTTGGTCACATGGGACACAAGGATAGATTAGTCTTCGCAGGCGACTTCAACGCCCCCCATACTAGTTGGGGATACCGGAAGAACACCAAGAAAGGCGCAGATCTATTGAATGCAATAGAGAGATGCGAGTTGCAACTGGAGACCATGCCCCAGGCCGAAACTAGACTTGGTAATAGTGTTTGCATGGACACATATCCAGATCTCACCTTTACCTACAATGTTAAAGAAGGGTCCTGGCAAAATCTTAATGAAAATATGGGGAGTGATCACTTTATAATCAGTTTTTCTACCTCTACTCCCAAGTTAAAAAGAACGTTTGGGACTGCTAAAATAACTGATTGGGTGGCCTACAGGCAGTATCCAGTGACACAGCAGCCGCTAGAAACGCTAGAAGAATGGGTGACAGAAACAAAGGAGGCGTACAGCTTACACACCAAGCACATCAAAATTAATGACAGAACTCCAGCAGTAGACCCACATCTCATGCACTTGTGGGAAGGCCGGCGTAGCATCATCAAAAGATGGAAAAGACAAAGATTAAATAGAAAACTAAAAGCCAAAATCGCAGAACTCTCGGAAAAGGCGAATGAATATGCCCGAGAGCTTCAGGCTAGCAACTGGGTCAACTTCTGCGATTCATTGCGGGGAACGCTGTCTACCGCTAAAACGTGGGCAATTCTAAAAAGTATGTTAGACCCCATGAACACAAAAACCACTACAACTAGAACGTTGCGAACTTTAGCTGGAGAATTCAAAGGGGATGATGATGCATTGTTGCGCATTCTTCGGGACAAATACATTGGCAGCGGCGGGGAAACTATACAGGACCTCGATTATAAAGGCTCGGAAAATCAAGACCTAGATGCCCCTATAAGTGAGCAGGAAGTCTTCGCGGCTGCAATGTCGCGTAAAAGGCATTCGGCTCCGGGAGAGGACGGCATAACTAATGCGATGCTGCGAAACATGAGTGATCAGCAACTTAGAAAAATTACCCAGTACTTTAATGAAAAAGTCTGGGATGGGGGAGAAATACCTAGCCAATGGAAGGAGGCCAAGATATTGCTTATTCCGAAACCCGGAAAGGATCAAACGCTTCATAATCTTCGACCAATATCTTTGACATCATGCCTTGGCAAACTCTTTGAGACGGTGGTGCACACCAGGCTTTCATATTATATAGAAAAAGGAAACTACTTGTCTCACAACATGTATGGGTTTAGACAACATTTATCTACGCAGGATATATTCCTACGCATAAAGGACGAAGTGCTTCAGAACGTAACTACTGGAGGCGAGAACGTCGTCGCAGCACTGGACTTGAGGCAGGCATTCGATACAATCTCTCATAGACTTATAATGGAAGAACTGCAATCGTTGAATTGCGGTGCTCGAACATTTCACTATATCAAATCGTTTCTTTCAAACCGTACAGCAACCATTGGCATGGAGAATATACGCTCCCAAAAATTTCCAATGCCAAGTAAAGGCACGCCGCAAGGCGCAGTCCTTTCCCCACTCCTCTTTAATATAGCAATGAATCGGCTAGCAAAGCAGCTGGAGCGAATTCCTGAACTCCAATTTGCCCTATATGCAGATGACATCACTCTATGGGTCAATAAAGGCTCACTAGGAAAGAAGGAGCAAATCTTACAAGAAGCGATAAATACAATTCAGGAGTTTGCCGAAGGGAATGGCATGGCATGTGCCCCAGACAAATCAGAGTTTATCCGCGTCCATGGCAAAAATTATAGAAACAAACCAGCGGTACAACTTAGCATAGGAGATCAGATGCTGCCGGAGAGACAGATGATGAGAGTATTAGGCTTACGGTTGCACAGCAACAAAAGAGCAAGTTATACAATTAAAGTCCTTAAATGTACAGTCAAAAATATAGCTCGAATGATTCATAGGATAACAAGGAAGGGCAAAGGTCTGAACGAAGGGGAAACCCTACGCTTGGTACAAGCCTTCGTCCTTAGTAGAGTCACATATGGACTGCCATATCAGGAGCTCACACCAACGGACATTAAGGAAATTGACTTGCTCATACGGGGAGCATACAAAGCTGCCCTAGGTATACCGCTTAATGCATCAAATCAAAAAGTAGAAGCGCTCGGTGTATACAACACATTCGAAGAGCTTGCGGCAGCAACGCTTCTTTCGCAGAAAGAGCGACTATGCCTGACAAAGGTAGGCAGAGAAACCCTCATACGCTTGGGATACCCTACTAGACCACAATACTGCAAGGAGAACATTACTACTATGGCTAGGGAAACACGACAGCACATAACCGTCTGCCCCATTCCGCGAAACATGAGTAAATTGTACCACGGGGCGAGAAGACAAGCTAGAGCTCGACAGCTTCAAAAACAGTTTGGCCAGAGTCACGAGGTGGTGTACACCGATGCCGCCAAATCAAGCCAGGGCTGCGGTATAGTAGCAGTTCAACAACTGCCACATACCGTTAAAACTCGCAGCGTCGGTTAACACGACCTGTACCGCAACGGCGGAAGCAGCTGCTATTGCGCTAGCCATTAGAACTAAAGAGGCGGAGAATACCTCCGCGCTCGTCCTGTCTGATTCGCAGGAGGCTTGTAGAATGTTTTTACGTGGAGGACTACCGAGTGTCGCCTCGAGAATACTCGGCGACAGGCTGACACAGGACCATGCCATAATCTGGTGCCCAGGCCACGAGGGTATCTCGGGTAATGAGCTGGCGCACACTTTAGCTCGTGATTTCACCAACCGAGCGAAGAAGGACGGCGATAACCAATACGACCCTCACACTGCTCGCGATATACTGGAGCATCAACGTAAGACAAGGCAGCGGTATGCCCCACCGCACAAATCACTTAAAGTAGACGAAGCTCGCAGCCTTAGACAAATTCAAGTTAACACCTATCCACATTTGGAAAGGTTTCATCATATAAACCCCAATGTATATCCGAACCAATGTCCGTGGTGCGAGTCGCGACCGACGTTGCAGCACGTCACATGGGAATGTCAGAGCAAACCTATGGAGGCACAGTCGCCTCTGATACTCACGATGCTGGGGGAGACTTGGGAGGCCGTCCTCGCCCGAACTGACCTGAAGACCCAAAGGGGTCTAATGGATCAAGCCGGGCGAGCAGCGGCGGCCAATGGTGTCCTGGAATGGGAAACCCACCCTTGAAATTTGCCCTCCTTTTATTATTTTTTATTTTTATTTATTTTGATTCTTCTTCTGATTAATAAACCTTGTATCACTCACTCATGCCATGGCATCTAGTCCACCATATATCGCATGTTTGTCATGCACGCATGCATGCACAATCTAGTGTACACCATGCCAATGAAACGCATATTCTGGTATATAAATGCATGACCTGTCGTTTATGTTCATCACGCACTCGTGTCATGCCATACCAATTTTGTTATATATCACGTTAACAAAACGGCCGGAAGCGCACCATGACAGTGACATGTAAATCATACCGTACATGACATGCATAACATGATTCGCATGTTAAGACCTCTCATTTATGTTCGTCATACAGTCACATCGCGCAATACCAATTTTGGTGTATATCAAAGGAGCGAAATGGCCGCGAGTGCACCATGAGTAGAGCATGCAAATCATGCCATACATGTAAAATCTCCTAACACCAGCTTGTTTTCTATAGTCCTCTGGCAACCATGCAATCCGGAACTCTTACCACTGGCATTCTCATCGCAATAAACATCAGTCTTTCGAAAACGAACAACGATGGCGTGTGGCGTCTCTTTCGTCTCCCAATAGTTTCTTTATTTTGGTGCCGAAACCCGGGAGCTGAAGCGATCATCAGTTCAGCGTTACAAAGAGGTCATCATGCGTCGGCATTCCGACGGACTTTACCGTTAACACAACGATCCTTGGAGGTGCAACCGCCTCGGACTTCACGGTTCTAACAACGAGGCCTAACGACGCCACAAGCCACGCCCTGTGAAACTGAAACCTAAAGCCAGCGGCGAAGAAAGACTCTACTTACCTCCGAGGTCATTCGTGGTACTGAAAGCAACGCAACGACGGAGGTACGATGGAACGACTGAAGAAAAAAAGAAGCGCTCTGAGAACCCAAGCGACGAAGTTGATATCCGAGGCAGATTCATCGCTAGAAGCACAAGCAGACGAAACGACACTGAACGTGCTGTCAGCAAGACTCGGCGCCCTCCTAACACAGCTGAACGAGGTGGACGCTGCTGTCGAGCCGCTTGTGCCAGACGAAGAAGCCGAGGAGAACTACGCACGTACCATCGCGTACAACGACAGAATAATAACCTACGTCGCAAGGCTCAGCCAACAAGCCGGAGCGCAACGAGCGAACGCCATCACAGCAGCGGAGGCGTCACGAGCCCCTCGCAACGGGAACCTGAGAGCCAACGGTTCAAAGGTGAAGTTGCCGAAACTCGAGCTGCAGCGGTTTAGCGGCGCCGCCACGGAGTGGCAGCCCTTCTGGGAGCAGTACCAGCAAGCCATACACGACAACGACGCTCTTTCCGACGGAGAGAAGTTTTTGTATTTGCAGTCGGCGCTTTCTGGGAGGGCAGCAGCGGCGGTGGCCGGTATACAAGCGACCGCAGCCAACTATAATACGGTCATCGAGCTTTTGAAGGAGCGTTTCGGACGCACGGATGTGCTCATCCAGGAGCATCTTACGCAGTTGCTAGACCTGCCAACTGTACGGAGCGGGCAGGAGGTAAGAGACCTACGTCGCCTCTATGACCACATGCAGCGAAATATAGCCGCTCTCACGGCACTTGGAGTTCAGACAGGCAGCTACGGAGCAATGCTCGCCTCCGCACTTCTGCGAATGCTGCCAGGCGAACTAGTGGTAGAATATCACAAACATTGCTCTGCAGAAAAAAAAGAGGATAGCTTGTGCATTGCGAGTTTGCAATATTTTCTCAAAAACGAAGTGGAGAGCCGGGAAAAGGCGTTGCAGGTTGGGCAGAGAGAAGGCAAAGGCAGTAGTACAAAACCACGTTTTGATAACGCAAGGTCCAGAGCTCCGAGGGCGTCAGCAGCTTCACTCTTAACGGCTAGTGATTCCAAACAGAAAGAGCCTTGTGCGTTTTGTGCCGCTAAGGATCACGTGGCGAAGGAATGCCAGACGCCGCTTTCTCTTGAAGAAAGAAAAGGGGCACTCCTCAAAGCTGGCAGATGCTTCCGATGTTCTATTAAAGGGCACACATCGCGAGAATGTCGCAACAAAGGAGTAAAGTGTAAAATATGCAGTAAGAGGCACCTTACTCAAATGTGCAATCCTGCGTGGAAGCCTGCTGCTAACACAGCAACCGAATTGCACTCTGCGACAGGTAGCAAAGATGACAAAACGACAACTGTACTGCTCCAGACAGCTCAAATATGGGCAAAGGGTACCCAGCGAAGACTGCTCACCCGTGCGCTATTTGATGGCGGAAGTCAGAGAACATTTGTGACAGAAGAACTGTCACGTCAGCTGAATTTGGAAGTACTTGGTGAGGAAGACATTACCATTTTTCCCTTTGGAGGAGCAGACAGTGCCATTAAGAAAAAGCGCAGGCGAGTACGGCTTTGGTTGAGGAGTCAGTATGACAGAAAAGAACACTGTCTCGAGGCCTTGGAGATACCTGAGATCTGTTCTGACGAGCTTCTTGTGCCCGAGAAGGTGATGAAAGAGGTCAAAATGAAAGTGGCTGACCTAGCTGATGTTACCTTGCCGCCTGCACAATTAGAGCAAAATGGCATTGGTATACTGATTGGCGCTGACTACTATTGGAGTCTAGTGACCGGCGAAGTGCAGAAGCTTCAGGGCGGCCTAGTTGCAATTAAAACAGACTTCGGGTGGACACTGCAGGGCAAAGTGCCGTACCGCAACACCAGTGCAACGGTAGCTGTCCTTCGAGCCGTTGTAGCGGAAAACAAATGTGCATTGACGACTCAGCTCAAATCTTTCTGGGAGCTCGAAAGCATGGGTATTGTGGACCAAGTTCCACATAATCAGGAGCACGAAGAAGTTCATAAGGCTTTTGAGTCATCCATTAAGTTCACCAATGGAAGATACGAAGTAGCTCTTCCATGGAAGCCCGTGGATTTTCGTCTTGCTGACAACGAGGGAGTTGCAAAGAAACGTTTGGCCAGCCTCGCACAGAAACTGTTGAAAGATGAGGCAATGCTGACGAAGTACGACGAGGCCATACGTCAGTACCTTGAACAAGGATTCGCCGAGCGGCTCCCGAAAGACGCAGTAAGCATTGAAAACAGATTGTATTACATGCCCCACCGAGCTGTGTTGCGCCCTGCTAGCCTGTCAACTAGCGTCAGAGTGGTCTTTGACGCGTCGTCGAGCGATACCGGGTGCGTGTCACTGAATGAAGCACTGGATTCAGGACCGAACTTAAACCCAGATATCTTAAAGGTCATGCTCAATTTCAGAACGCACCGCATCGGACTCAGTGCAGATATCGAAAAGGCGTTTTTACAAATATCACTGAGAAAGGAAGATAGAGATGCCGTACGCTTCCTCTGGTATGGAGAAGTACCAACTAAGAAAAACCCGAATCCGTCACTTGAAGTCTGGAGGATGACACGAGTCCCTTTCGGAGTGACCAGTAGCCCATTTCTGCTTGCTGCCACGATACGTCACCATCTCGGTATGATGGACAACTGTTCGGGCACAGCACGAACACTGGCCGAGAGCTTCTACGTCGACGACCTCATTTCGGGTGCCGACACGGAAGAAGCAGCTGAAGAATTCTATCGAGAAGCACTGGGCATAATGAAAGGGGCAAGCATGTCCCTTCGAAAGTGGAATTCAAATTCCAAAACGTTGCAGGAGATATTTCAGAATGAAGGAACTGGATGTCCCACGAACACAGTGCAGTGCCCTACAAGCAGTACTACGCGTGTGTTAGGACTTGTATGGGATAAAGAAAAGGACCACCTTGCCTTTTCTATAGAGCCTATCTTAGATTTCCTTGACCGAAACTGCAACACCAAAAGATTCATTCTTCAGGCATCAGCGCGTATTTTCGATCCCTTAGGTCTACTTTCTCCAGTCACTGTGACTGCCAAATTGATGTTCCAAGAACTCTGGGAACTAGGCGTTGGCTGGGATGCACCATTACCCGAACAGGTGCAAGCAGTGTGGACGCAATGGCACACTGCACTGTATCATTTAACTGAGGTAACCGTTCCAAGATGTTGTGTCAGTGCTAAATATGACAAAACAGAGATTCATATATTCACTGATGCAAGCCCCAAGGCATACGGAGCGGTTGCATACTTGCGGGTTTGTCGACTGGGCATTCCAAATGCAAATTTGATCTTGTCCAAATCGAGAGTAGCCCCACTAAAGAAGCTTTCCCTTCCAAGACTTGAGTTGATGGGTATGCTAATGGGTGCCCGACTGAAAGACTACCTGGCCCGATCATTTACACTACAAGTGGAAGAGTGGTTTCTGTGGACGGATTCAACCATCGCACTTCACTGGGTCCGCGGCTCTGCGAGGCAGTGGAAACCCTTCGTGGCTAACCGAGTGATGGAGATCCAACGGCTCACAGATCCAGACCAATGGAACCACTGCCCAGGTGCAGAAAATGCAGCTGACCTCTTAACACGAGGAGTTTCGCCTGAAGTGCTCAAAACAACTACGGTTTGGTGGCACGGACCTTCATGGCTGTCCCAGCCCTCTGCTGAGTGGCCACACAGCGAAACCGTCTGTGAAGACATAACTGCGGAAGATGAAAGAAAGCCAGTTCACGTTCACACTGTTGCGCAGTCGGTGGAAAAATCAGCCTTGCCTTTTAAGCAATTTAGTTCCTTGACTAAACTGATCAGAGTTGTCGCATGGATGCAGCGATTTGTGCACAACTCCAGGTATCCCCGCGAGAAAGAGCAGGGATTTCTGACCGCCGAACAAATAAACAAAGCTCAGATATGTCTAATAAGAGAGGTGCAACGTGAGGCTTTTCCCGAAGAACTTCAGTGCATTTTTCACTCAGCAAGAATACCGAAGGGCTCACCATTACGTGATCTGAATGTATTCCTAGACAGTCACGGAGTATTGAGAGTTGGGGGACGTCTAAGAAATGCCGAGATGCCTTACGACACCAGGCATCCGATTGTGCTCCCGCCGAATCATACTTATATTGACCTATTAATTGAAGGAACACACAGGCGCCTTTTACATGCTGGACCTCTTGAAACGCTTACCGAACTAAGAGAACAGTTCTGGATAATGAAGGGCAGGCAGGTAGTAAAAAGGACGCTGAAAAGATGCGTGACCTGTGACCGCTTCAACTGCAGAGCCGCCACTGAAGTAGTGGCTCCTTTGCCTCCTGAGAGAGTAACAAAGGCGTTGCCTTTCGAGGTGACAGGCATAGATTTTGCTGGCCCGCTCTACACAAAAGATCAGGGCAGAAACAAGAAATCTTACATTCTCCTCTTTACATGTGCGGTCACAAGAGCGATACACCTTGAATTGGTAACAGACATGTCAATCGACAGCTTTCTCAAGGCGTTCAGAAGATTTGTGGCAAGAAGAGGAGTGTGTCGAGTTATTTTCTCAGACAACGCAAAAACCTTTCAACGAGCGTCACGTGACCTACGAAGGTTGTGGAAAACCATACGTGGGAAAGAACTACAAAATTATTTTGCTGAGCATCGCATCCAGTGGAACTTCATCGCCGAAAGAGCCCCGTGGTGGGGCGGCTTTTGGGAAAGATTGGTGCGATCTGTCAAGTCCTCTCTCAAGAAAGTTTTGGGAAACAGTTACTGCACTTTTGAGGAACTTGCGACGATCCTCACCGAAATTGAAGCAGTCATCAATTCTAGGCCTATGACATATGTCTCTGCAGAGGCCAACGAAGTAGAACCTCTGACCCCTTCTCATTTTCTTGTTGGCAAGCGTCTGACGTCACTGCCCACATCGAATTCCGAAGATGCTGCGCCACGGCCGAACAATCTTGAAAGGAGTTGGAAATACCGACAAAGAATAACTGATCAATTCTGGCGAAGATGGCAGAAGGAATACCTGAACAGTCTGCGTAGCGCACATTTCTACGTACCGACCTCGTCGAACGCCATCAAAGAAGGCACGGCGGTGCTTGTCTACGAGCATCTATTGCCACGGCAACTATGGAAGATGGGAGTGGTCGCCGAGGTGTTAATCGGACGTGACGGGCGGATCAGGGCCTGTATGGTGCGCCTACCAAGTGGGACTGTGATCCGAAGACCAGTGCAACTTTTGTATCCTCTGGAATCTTTACGTGAATGAGCTAAGGCTCATTGGGGGGGAGTATGTAAAATCTCCTAACACCAGCTTGTTTTCTATAGTCCTCTGGCAACCATGCAATCCGGAACTCTTACCACTGGCATTCTCATCGCAATAAACATCAGTCTTTCGAAAACGAACAACGATGGCGTGTGGCGTCTCTTTCGTCTCCCAATAGTTTCTTTAATACATGACATGAATATTATGATTTTTCATGTTACCACCTGTCACTAATGTTCATCATACAGTCTCATCGCGCAATACCAGTTTTGGTGTATATCAAGCTATCGAAACGGCCGCGAATGCACCATGAGCGTGGCATGTATGTCATGACATACATGGCATGCATGTCATAGTTTTCATGTTATCACCTGTTATTCATGTTCTTCATACAGTCACATCGCGCAATACCAATTTTGGTGCATATCAATCTAGCGAAACGGCCACGAGTGCGCCATGAGCATGGCATGTAAATCATGTCGTACATTTTATGCGTGTCATGATTATCATGTTACCACCTTTCATTTACGTGCGTCATACAGTGGCGTCGCGCGATACCAATTTTGGTGTATACCAAGCTAGCGAAACGGCCGGGAATGCACAATGAGCGCAGCATGTAAATCATGACATACATAACCTGCATGTCATGATTTCCATGTTACCACCTCTCATATACGTTAGTCATGCAGTCGCGTCGCACAATACCAATTTTGGTGTATGTCAAGCAAGCGAAACGGCACGAGTGCGTCATGAGCATGACATGTAAATCATGTCGTGCATGTCATGCATGTCATGATTTTCATGTTACCACGTCTCATTTACCTTCGTCATACAGTCGCTTCGCGCAATACCAATTTTGGTGTACTTCGAGCTAGCGAAGCGGCCGCGAATGCATCATGAGCGTGGCAATTAAGTCATGACATACATGACATGCATGTCATGGTTTTCATCTTACCAACTGTCATTCATGTTCTTCATACATTCACATCGCGCAATACCAATTTCGCTGTAAAGCAATCTACTGAAACTGCCGCTAGCGCATCATGAGCGTGGCATGTAAATCAGGTCGTACATGACTTGCATGTCATGATTTTCATGCTACCACGTCTCACTCACGTTCTTCATACTGTCGTGTCGCGTAACACCAATTTTGGTGTATATCACGCAAGCGAAACGGACGCGAATGCACCATGAGCGCGGCATGTAAATCATGACATACATGTCATGGATGTCATGGTTTTCATGCTACCACCCGTTATTCATGTTCTTCATAAAGTCACATCGCACAGTACCAATTTTGGTGTATATCAATCTAGCGAAACGGCCGCGAGTCCGCCATGAGCGTGGCATTTAAATCATGTCCTACATGACATGCATATCATGATTTTCATGTTACTACGTGTCAGTTATGTTCGTCACACAGAAACGTCTCGTCATACCAGTTTTCGTATGTATCCCTTCATTTAAACGGCCGCGAGCGCCCCGAGACCTTGTCATGTAAATCATGCTGCACATGACATGCGCGTCATGATTTGCATGTTAGGACCTGTCACTATCTTCGTCATGAACTCTTGTCACGCCGTACCAATTTTGGTATATATGAAATTAACGGAATGGCCGCAAGAGCCCAAAGGCCGTGGAATGTAAATCATGCTGTTCATGACATGCGTGTCACGATTTTCATGATATGACCTGTCATTTATGTTCGTGATAAGGCTACGTTATGACACACCAATTTTGGTACACATCCGATTAACGGAACGGCGAGGGAGCCCAAAGGCCGTCGAATGTAAATCATGCTGTTCATGAAAAGCGTGTCATGATTTTCATGATATGACCTGTCATTTATGTTCGTAATAAGGCCATGTTATGACACACCAATTTTGGTATACATCCGATTAACGAAACGGCCTAGAGAGCACGAAGTCGTAGGCGGCTAGATAGATAGATAGATAGATAGATAGACCCAACAACATGTTCTTATTAAGTATATTTCAACGTATTGTTCACCGTGTTTGTTAATTCCATGTGTATAATGCATGGCAATTTAGCAACAATCTATTGCGTCATAACAAGCTTTCTGCGCTACTTATATGCCGATCAGCGACAGCACAGCTTCACACAACGTGTGCTCGATCCCCTCGTCGGGCCGATCACCGCCAGCGGTGACAGGTTGGATACAACCTGTTTTCCGGGCAAAACAGAGATCGCTTAAATATATAGGGATACCTAAACCTATTTCTCATCAAAATCGATGACGACTGTGAAGTGTCTAGCGTGAACGATACCTGTGATACAACCCAAACTTATGTGTACAGCTCGCGCCATGGAGTGCACGGCGAAAATTCGACCGTGCCGGCATCGCAGCCAACATCGCCGCCGGGATTTCCCCCTTCTTTTGAAAATGTGATATTATCGCTAACGCAGCGTAAAGCAACAACAGCGGTAGCAAAGCTTACCTTCTTATATAAGCGTAAGCGGCTCTTAACGTATACGTACACATACCTATACACTGCAGCTTCGAAGCAGTACAGGCATGGCGACGATATCGGCGCCGAGCAATCAGCTCAGGCTGCCGCCGCCGGCCTGAGCGGGCTACTGCTCATCCGCCACATTGTGTGTGTCACCGAAACCTCTTACTGACTCATCCATTCCTTGTGCAGCAGGAAATATTTTGCCGTTCACAAGATTTCCGTGAGGTTAAACTTTTGCAAACGGCATGCGGCCAGTCGTCGCCCCGCGGGCGCGCTTCTATCCTGCTTCACGGCGACCGTCTCGTATTCATTCACGTTTAACGCATCACTGTGCTTGAAGTCCTGCGCTGACAACACAGTGTACGTACACAGAAAGTACTGCTTGAACAAAAAAGAAGCGCAAAACGCTTTCTTTTTTTTTCGTTCACTCCGTTTTTTAGGGGCGAAGCTCCTTATAGCGGCACCCGTTCGTCCCTCCTAGCGTAGCATGTAACCAGTCTTACGCTTTGACCTGCAAGGTGGTGCCGGTGGGAGATTTTTCCTGTGCGTTGTTGAACAATAAAAAATTCGCAGCGTTAGCTAAAAGCCGACTTCTTCTGTCTCTCATTCCCATTAGCAGCCATTCTTTACCTCCAAGGTAGGGCCTGGTGAGATTTCTCCTGTGCGTGATTAAACAATAAAAATTTTGTTCAAAACGCCGTTGATTGATGAAATAAACCAACAAAAGGCGCCAGATGTTTTGTAAAAGCAAAACGAAAGAACGCCAGATGTTTCTAAAGAAAAACGAAAAGACGCCAGCTGCTTAACGAAAAACGCCAGATGTTTTCTAAGCAATGGTTTTCTAAACAATGAAAATTCACAGCGTACATGTAAAATTAAAGTGCGCTGCAAGTCGTCATAACTCATCGAACCTTTAGTATAAACGCGCCCGATCTCACGTCGGTGATGATGTACTGGGCAGAATTCACGGAAGATTCACGGTTTACCGATGAACCTCCGCAGCTGCGCCCACTCATCATCATTCACTGCGTGGATATGCTGTGATTTTTTTTTCCGTCTTCGTAGTCGCGGTGAGCTCTATCTTCCCCGCAGCATGTGCATTGTTCTTCTTCTTTACTGAAGCTCGCTTTATAACTACGTGCTCTAAGGCAACCCGATCTCGCTTCAAACAGTAAAGCGCTTCCCTTTGAATTATGGTAAAATGTCTCCCTCCGTATTTCATTTTTGCCCTTTCGGTAGTTACTCAACGTTTGGGCAAGGTATTTTCCGCACACTGTAACTTGTATTGCTCGCGTGCTGACGTTCCCTAAAGATTTTTGCTTTCATGTCGACAAGAACATGATCTTTCGTCTTTATTTTTTTAACTAATACTTATTCTGCCAAGCGACGCGCGCCCACCAACACGACAAGACGACCTGGTCACATGTAAACGTTGTCTACTGTTCTTTTTTTTCTCTGAAAGCTAGGATATGCAGTGTAACCTGAAGTAAAATAACATACATGAGAGGTCTGGACACAGTTTAACACAGCGTTCAATTGTCTTCTGTGCCGAGGATTCATGCCAAACGAGAACATACCTGAAGCACGCAGCAAGCAGCCGCACCAGCAGCGCTCAGCGTACTCCACCTAAAATGGCGGCAGTGCCGCTGTCGGAAACTCGTGCATGCGCAGATCATCTGTTGAGATCGGTCTATTGGCAGGCAACTACTCCGGGATCCGATGAGGTAAGCTTTCTGGCGCTTCTGCGCCGTTGAGCAGCATTTGCGCGCTCCTCCTCCATGGCGTTACCCACCTGCAAGCGCCAGTCAGAGGCGCTATCAAGCGGCTCCAGTGCAGTGTTAGACGGTGACTACACAGCGAAGGAGAATAGCTGCGCGCGCGCCGGCGCCAGTGTGTCTGCCACGGCTACGACACCACTCCTCTCGAATGCGCAGACCAGCAGCGGCGAGTCGCGCGTGGCGGTGGCGGAGTCTGCGCGCGCGCCGGCGTCATTGTGTCTACCGCGGCTACGACTCCACTACTCCCGAACGCGCAGACCAGCAGCGGCAAGCCGCGCGCGGCGGTGGCGGAGAGCGCGTGAGATGCTGGCTCCGGTGAGCCAGCTGTGTGACATCACTGATCCTCGCGCATGCGCAGCATGGCTCATGAGGATCCACGTGAAATCAGCTCCGGCTAGGCAAGTGTAGCTAACGCTACAAAAACAAAAAATACCGAGCACACCTTGCATCAGGCGCCCTCGTGTGGAAGGAGACGCAGGGGGTCACCCCACGCGCCGCAGTTTAAAAGAAGAGATATCTAAGAGCCTCTGATTCGCCATTGTCGACACTTGCAGCGCGTTGTTCAAGCACATAGACGTAACAACTGCGACAGTTTGTTCACGCTTGCCCTGCCTGTGCGTTCTTTAGGGCGTCCTTCTTTGTGCTTCAGCGGCACGCTGCAAGTATCGAGCTGTTTCTGGCTCTTCGTGTGACATTTCAATTTATTGTTATCGCATTCATTGCTTCGCCCGTGCGGCGAAACTGTGACTTTTTCTGTTTGCGCACCTATCAGCCATCAGAGCGGTGAGACTGAAGCAGAATATAAAACACAGTTGCTTTCGGGAGGCTCTCACAGGAGAAAATCGTGCCATATCCCTGAGTGAATGATGATTGAGGAGATGGCTCGGAGATAATCGGGTTTTGCCTGCGTTAATATCATCATCAAGGCGCTCGAAAAACCAGAGGACGAAGACTTTTCTTTCGCACGAGTCTGCGTATACTACAGTTGGCTATGCTGTACTCGCGGACAACATTCCTCGCAATGAAGGGAAAGCTACGGGGGTGCAGCGTCTGCATATGTACTGCTACGCGAAGTAGTCTGGTTTGGCGCGTGTCTCGTAACGCCGTGGAATGTGATGGCTAGCGTTGCATTTCGACGCAAACGCTGCTTAGGGTCTAAGGTACGAGTAAAAGGCGCGACTTTTTCACACACGCAAAAACCCAATGTGACAACCATAGGCGTGCGCAGGGTTCCCCATCAGGGGGGGGGCGAAGGTTCATCGCAGCGCCCCCCACCCCTACGAAGTCAATGTACGAGGCAGATTTTGCCCCCCCCCCCTCTTAGGTGACTAGGGGGGGGGTCAATAATTCACGCAAGGTTGAACTTCGTTTTGTTGCGTTGTAGACGGCCTTCTAAAACGATATATCCACCTTTTCCTGGCAACGTACACGCTGCGTGGTGATAATTTTCGCGTTTACAGAAAGACCGCGACACAAAACAACGCGACAGCGCTCATGCGCTACCGTGTTGCAGTGCTCTCAGTCGTGGTTAGAGCGAAAGCACCGTGTGGGCAGACAGTGACGAAATGAACGGACACGGCTGTAGGCATCAGCTTTCCAGTTTGTCAGCGTTTTTGACGCCATCGCATGGTTATAGGAAGAGCTGCCGTCCCTGATAAGCAATAGGTTGACTGCCTGCGCAAACGGATATCTTTTATGTGCGCATCTAAGAACTCCAGGCTATATAAATTAATCTGTAGTCATCCACTACCTAGAATACCTGATAATCATGTCACGGCTTCTTCTCGGAAAACTCCAGATGTTGCCATTTTATAATTCTGGAGAATCAACGTCTTTCATTACGCGTGTTGAGTGTAAAATTGAGTACAACGTCAATACATATTTTGACGGCGGCGCAAAATGCGTCATATGCTTCTGTGCGTCACACAAGACTCATACATGTCGAAATCGAACTTAGGTGGGATATCAGTATATTTTGAGCACTGCATCAAACGCGTCACATGGTTATTTGCGTCAAACGAGAAGATAGACGCTGAAAGCTACAAGGCAAGTCTTGAATGATAATCCATTACGAATACATTACAAATACGTTTTCGTTGGCCAAAATACTAGGCTCATGGCTATCTAGAATAAAACGCAAAGCAATGAAAGTGCTCCAACTTTTGTTTTTTTTGAGGACACCAATATTTGAGGTGATGATTGAGCGTATACCATATTAAAATTGTGCACTTCGACTCTATGTGTACTGTTCAAACGAGTGTTTTTAAACTGACCAAATGTAGTAATATATATATATATTATATATATATATATATATATATATATATATATATATATATATATATATATATATTCTTTTCATGTTTTCATCCTCACAGACAAGTGGAATGGGGTAGCCGTCACCAAACTTCTTTATTTTAAAGACCATAGTCTTTCTTGGCATACTTAAACGGAGGAGTTTTGGTCTGTCTTTCTGTCTGTCTTTCTGTTTGTCGGCACGTCCCTCGATTCAGCCACTCGGCCAAAGCCACTCGGCCGTCGAGGGCAGCAAGATCTCCCATTCGTCCAAGTGGTCAAGAGCTCCGGGCCCCGTGAGGGAGGTTCCGCCGAGCATTCAAGGAGACTGAAAAAGAGGGAAGGATGGGAGTGGGTGCACTGAGTAATAGAGAGGGTGCATGCTTCCAGGTGGATGTGGGAGACCAAATAAGCGGGGCCTTATAGCAGGCGTTAACCGCGAGAGACCTGTGCCTGCTTGCTGAACAAAGGCATCCGCTCCCGGAAGAGCTTCACTGCTTGACTTCGATTGGCGCCCGGTTGAGGACACCTCGGGCTTTGTCATAGGCGGCTTCGTTGACGGGGTTACCGGAGGGCGCCGGCACACAGATCAGCTCACCCTCATAGGGCAGGTTTGTTTCGGAAAGAGAGAGAGAAAGAAAATCACAGCATATCCACGGAGTGAATGATGATGAGTGGGCGAAGCTGCGGAGGTTCATCGGTAAACCGTGAATCTTCCGTGAATTCTGCCCAGTACATCATCACCGACATGAGATCGGGCACGTTTATACTAAAGGTTCGATGAGTTATGACGACTTGCAGCGCACTTTAATTTTACATGTACGCTGTGAATTTTCATTGTTTAGAAAACCATTGCTTAGAAAACATCTAGCGTCTTTCGTTAAGCAGCTGGCGTCTTTTCGTTTTGCTTTAGAAACATCTGGCGTTCTTTCGTTTTGCTTTTACAAAACATCTGGCGGCTTTTGTTGGTTTACTTCATCAATCAACGGCGTTTTGAACAAAATGTTTATTGTTTAATCACGCACAGGAGAAATCTCACCAGGCACTACCTTGGAGGTAAAGAATGGCTGCTAATGGGAATGAGAGACAGAAGAAGTCGGCTTTTAGCTAACGCTGCGAATTTTTTATTGTTCAACGCACAGGAAAAATCTCCCACCGGCACCACCTTGGAGGTCAAAGCGTAAGACTGGTTACATACTACGCTGCGAGGGACGAACGGGTGCCGCTATAAGGAGCTTCGCCCCTAAAACTTTTGTTGGTAGAATGATAAACGCTGTCCCATTTAAGGTTGGAGTCAGCTCATTTCACGGCCCCAGTTGCTTTCGCCAGTCCACTTGCCCGCTGGATCAGCCGACGCTGCTCCTGCGGCTCTCAGCTGGTCAGGGCAGTCTCCCATTAGAAATATGACAGTGAATAAACATGGGGTCAGCGTGGTCGGTGGGGATATTCCCACGTGCAGGGTATACTGTGGGCTTCGCTCCACAGTAGGGCAGTATGAGGGATATTGTGTATGTGGGGAGAGGTGAAGAATGAATAGATAGCAAGATGAAGTATTCTGAAACTGTCGTTACTCAACAGCCTTTTTTCTGTTTCTGTTGCGTGGCAGGAGCTTCAGACGAGCTGCGACTGCAGAAAATTGTCTGATGTACTCGTGCTAGTGCAAAATTTAAGCGTGGTTTTCGAGTTGGTTAAGACTTACTGGGCATCCTCGTGTGTGAGAGCAAGCGCTATCGCCGTTTTTTCCGAGGATTCAAGGATGAATGCATCATTAAGTGGCTTGGGTGTATTTCGTTATCTACAGTTAAAAGCAGAAACAGCGCAAAGTACAAGAAAGACTAGGAACACCGCGATGACTCACAAAATACTTTATTGACGTAGCCAAGTCACACACACACACACACACACACACACACACACACACACACACGCGCGCACACACACACACACACACACACACACACACACACACACACACACACACACACACACACACACACACACACACACACACACACACACACACACACACACACACACATATATATGTGTGTGTAGAGGCGTCGCAAATGAAATTGGCCGCCGGCGCTGGACATTCACGTTCGCCCTGCCATGTAAATGTCCAGCGAAGCTGTCTCCAACACCACGCATGCTGATGGGAGGTATGTTTTATTATTAATTTACAGTAATAGTGCTGATAATCTTTGTGCGGTCGCTGTGCTAGGCCGTGATCGGTTCCGCGACTATTTTCAGCAATAGAAATCTGTTCTTTTTCTCGAGCATTGTATTCACGCTGTTCTCGTGTCTTTAATTTCCATGGTCTACTCATGGCAGTCAAAGAATGAACGAGAAAGCGGGAAACACACGCGGGGAGAAGGAAGAGCCGTTTGAAGTCATTCAGAACCTTCGTGTGAATTGCAAAGCATCTGCGACCTAATATTTATCGGGAGCGTGTGGGAAGGTCTTACCATTGTTCACGGGCACCTTGTCATCCATAATATGGTTGCGATACTCTTTTTTGGTGTTCTTTATTGAAATGAATACTGATCTTTGTGCTGTGTGCCTGATTTCAAAGAAAGATGTTTCGTTTTCCATTATTTAATGAAGTGCCTAAATAGCCGACTGGTTAAGACGCTTGCCTTCGGATCGCGAGGACGCGGGTTCGAATCTAAATTAATTTAAGATATCTGAATTGCTGCGCGAAGCTTGCATGTTGGCGTCCGCAAACAGTCTAGACCGTATCTTGCGTACCAGCAGAATAGATTGACAGCTGAGTATGCGATATGAGTACTGCCAACTATGTATAAAACCTGAGTGCTCTAAATAAGGCCGACCTTCAATGTCTGTGTAGCACAACATATGGATCAATTATGCACCTAATGAAAAGCATCATCCTCAAAGTTACGGCGTAGAACATCAAATGTTCTCGCTACAATAGCATCTTTTTAAAGGTGGCGTAAATGGGCTGAATAATTGTTATACATCTTGCATTGTAAGACTTCAGCGACGATGATTTTGTTGGGAAATTTTTTTGCTAGCGACTCAAACCAGAAGCGATGGCCAAGTTGTGGCAAAGTTGTGGCTGTAGAATAGGCTTCTCAGTATCACATAATGTACCAAGTTCCTGTTTTCGCATACGGGCTTGTCCACTCTTGGGTGACGATGCGGAGCGACTGCCTATCTGGCGCCGCGGTGCATCGAAGCGAAGCAGCCTAGGCGCGTAAGGATCTACGGGAGTTCTTTCGTGTCGTCCGCTACAGCGCTGCAGCGCGCCGTTCTTGCTTTCTTGCAGTACAGCAAAAGCTGTGCTCTCCTGCAGCCTGCGCCGATACGCTTTGATGTGCGGCCACGCGGGATGCCCTCGCTCTTTGCGGAGCATTGCACCGCTGAGCTGTCTTTTCAATAAGAGTCGACGAGCCTGTACAGTCAGACGCTGTAAGCCTACTGTCACATTATAACAAATATGACTGAGCTTTTAATGAAGATCCCAGAGAAGTTGATGCATGAAAAAAGTGGCGTATTCCATGACTAGCCCTAATGTACTAGTTCCTGCACAAATTGTGGAATTGAATGCGTATCTGTTTTTTTCACGCATATGTTTTTATCTGTGTTTGCCTTGAGATGCTTAATGCAAGCTTCGCCATTTTTTTTACCTATACGATTACTATGTTCTGCATTTCTAACGTACCCGTATGAAAAAATTTATTTTGTTAACTGTGGATCCCACTGCAATAGTCAGAAATTGGGACCCTCGTTTGCATAATATCTGTGTTCTATTATTCTATGTTCAACTTGTAGTTATACACTGAAACTGAAAGGAGCACAATTAGTGCGTTTTACTTTATTCTTAGTTCCTATTTTTTTGTTTGGTCAGCTATCAGCCATCGGAGCGGTGCGGCGGAATAAGAATATCAAACGCAGTAGCTTTCGGGAGACTCTCACAGGAAGAAGGGTGCTAGGAATTGTCGAACAGATCAGTCTAAAAATGGGAGCCGTTTGACGTCAGTGCACACAGTGTAACAAGTGGCCTTTACTGAAAGCTTCATTGTGAAATCTCTTAGTATTGACGGGTCAATGTTTCTTTTTTAATTAAGGGAAATGTCAAGTGACATTAATACATCCTGAACACGGATTAAAAAGCGTCACTAGTTTATTTACGTCAGTCCGGAAGAGTAAATGGTCGTATAAGGAACGCTTTATGTGTCTGCCCCCCAAGTAGCGTACCAAATTAACAAAGTATCGCCGCTGCACATGTACATCTGTAAACACCGTTCATTGACTTATGAAAATGTATCCACAATGGTAGACATTTCTGATTTATTAACTACCCGAATAATAGTCATATAGTTATACTCAAAGTTTGATTCATTGAATGCAGCAATGTCGTAGGTTTTCTACCTCAGCACACCGCCACGGTGGTCTAGAGGTTATGGCACTCGACTGCTGACACGAAGGTCGCGGGCTCGAATCCCGGCCGCGGCGGCTGCACTTTCCTTCAAGACGAAAATGTGTGAGGCTCGTGTACTTAGATTTAGGTGCACGTTAAAGAACCCCAGGTGGTCGAAATTTCCGGAGCCCTCCACTACGGCGTCTCTCATAATCATATCGTGGTTTTGTGACGTTAAGCCCCAGATATAATTAGATGCGAGCATCTTATAGCGGAGTTCAAAGCGGTGGTGTGTGCGGCGTGACCACCCTTACTGTGCATGCGCATACCCTCTCCCCTCCACCTCTCTACTTCCCCTCTCCACTCTTCCTTTGAGACGCGGGCTAGACATGCCGAAATTCTCTCCTGCGCAACGCCGCGACGAGCGCCAGCGCATGCGCGTCCCCTCTCCCTCTCTCTTCTCTCCTACGCTGCCCCCCTCTCGCACGCCTGTCGTCCGCGTTCCCCGCTCACCCTGTGAGAATTAACGGCCAGGCTAGAGGAAAGACAAGATGCGCGTAGCGTTCCCCTTCGCGTTCCACGACGCGAGGTCGGTAGCATGCCCAACGTACGCTAACTGAACGCGATCGTGCAAGTTCTCCGCCTTCGCAACGCCTCATGGTCCCCTTTGGAGGGAAATGGTGCAATTTTTTATTATTATTATTTCTACCTCAGCAAGACTCGTAGAGCGATGTGCTGTAGAAACTGCAGTAAACATCAGCTTAGCAGTGCAGAGAATCATATGAACGAATCTCATATAAATAATATGTGCTCTAGTGGCAACGTACTCTGTGCAGAAGCACCCAAAGCCAGAAGGGCGCTCTTTAGTTCACTAGTCAGCGTCGACTACTGCCGTTGCGTTCGCCCTCTTACAGCCCATGCGTTCGGAACTCAGTAAAAGAGACGTCATCAAACATTTCTTATAAAGATGTATGCAGCTGCGATCAGCGTGAAAACTGCAGGAAGTGCGAGCAGTGATTCGCCTGCCAACGCTGGCGTTCACGGGCAAGAGTGCGCTGGCGTTAGGAACGTGTAGCCTGCTCGGCGTCCTTGGGCGGAAAGAAACGTTCATTTGTGATGTAGTGGCGCCCTTTCCCCTCCTATTTTCTCTCGTTCTCATCCTCACATTACTCCTCATCACCCTCACTTTCCTTTCCCAACTTTTTGCTATGCTCTACTATACACGGCTATGCGATGCATTGCCCCTCCCCCTTCCTCCGCATACATAAATCTCTCCTCACCCTCACATCCCTTTTTCATCCCCTTGCTGTACTATACAATACACGGCTATACTATGCATTACACTCCCCCTCCTCCTTTACGTCTTCCTCACCCACCACTACACATGTCGACGGCCACTCGTAGGAAAAGTATGCTGTGCGGAATACTCCAATTAGACAGTGTACAGTCCACCTCTGTGCAGATCGCGCCAGCAGCCGGCTTTGCTGTGCGGGGCGACACCTTATGAACGTTGCGAGGTCTGACTTGATGCGCCCATGAGAGCGCGCGGCCTGATATACACGCAGATCTCGTACGTTGCTTCAAAACAAAATTGATGTAGGTAAAGATGTCTTTATTGCCGACTGTGCGCATTACCGGAGGTTATCATTTCTTGATTTGGCCACGTATCGCAGAGTAGCCAGAAAGCGCGCATCGCTTGTTCATAAAGAATTGGGCACGTGTGACAAAGCGCATTAATCTGTGCCATCAATATGCCGCGTGCGCCCTTAGTTTGAGTGGATATTCCGTTAAACAACCACACTTTTCAATTGTTGTCACTCGTGGAAACACGCCGGCAAATGTATAAGGTGGCGCATGCTTTTGGGCACGCTACGGCAACCCGGCAACCGCTTCAACGTTTCGTCCCGCAGAGCAAAGCCAGTGCACGCGCCCTCTAAGTAGAGGCGGAATGGACTAACGCGTTAGCAGCAAGGCAACTCGTTCCTCGCCGCTTGCTGTTCGCTAGCTGCGATGGGATGGTAGCAATGTTCTTAAGGTGCGGTATTTGCTTTGCATAAGGCAGATAAGTCCGGTAACAATTTTGGAGACGCCGTCACAGTGACGGAGCATCATCATCATCATCATCATCATCATCATCAGCCTGAATGCGCCCAGTACATGGCAAAGGCCTCTCTCGTGTTTCGTTGAACAATCCGGTCCTGTACTTGCTGCGGCCACGTTCTCCCCGTAAACTTCTGAATCTCATCTGCCTACCTAGCTGACTGCCTTCCCCTCGCGTACTTGTTTTCTCTTGGAAACCAGTCTGTTACTCTCAATGAGCAGCGGTTATCTTGCCTACGTGCTACATGCTTTGCCAATGCCCGGTGACGGAGCAGCTGTCATTATAACACTACTGTAGCACTGCCTTCCAACAATATTATCTGGGTCGAATGACGAAGTCGTCCCTACAACTTTTTAACAGTGAAGCTGTTTAGCAAATCGTTCGTCGTATTTCGTATCGCGAAACTATCATCATAATAAACGGGTATGTGTCACAAACAGTGGGTAAATCCGACTACTAACCACTGGTCCCCTAAAAAAGAAGGCAACAGTTAGCCCAACATTAGAGAACGGGTATGTGCCACAGAAATGTGTGTGGCCTATCAGAAAACTAGCATAATCATAAACGGGTGTATGCCACGGAAACTACAGTGTCCCTCATAATCATATCGTCCTTTTCGAACGCAAAACTCCAACAATTCCTATTATAGTCGCATTATCCCCGCTTCAATTAAGCGTTGGAAAACAATGCGCTCTTTCTTCTGTGCTCTTTTATAGGGGGGGGGGGGCGCAGCAGTAGACAACTACCGGTTGTGAGATTATCGTGACAACAAGGAAGGAAGGAATAAAACAAAAAAGAAGGAACGAAGTTTAACCAGACACATGCCCGGGTGGCTACCCTACGGTGGGGGAATGGGAAAGATGGGTGGAAATAGGGGAAAGAGAAAGGGGAATGAAAGAAGCAAATGATCGGTAAATGCGCCGACGAGTATATGGCAGTGTCACTATACAAAAATGAAAAGCGTTCACTTAGGCACATAGTCCTCAAAAAGCACAACAATTCTTCTTTTTGGTCTTGTCCTTCCTTCCAAGCCTTCGCTCTCCAGCCCAGATATGCTTTAACTGACTTGTGAGCCGAGGAGCGATGGGGACTATACTCCAGCGGCATCTGCACGGAGGGCGGTCTTTCGTCCAATCGTCGCAACGCGTCAGAAAGTGTTCGTCTCTCAGATTCAAATTGAGGGCAGCGGCATAACAAATTATTAATGTCTTCTTCGGTGCCGCATACCTCGCATGCCGCGCTGTTAGTCACACCAATTAACGTTTCGTATGCCTTTGGGAAGAAAACCCCCAACCAATCCGACCAAGACGCGAAGATTCACGTCGATGAAGTCCAGATGGAGGTCGCAGCTCCAGACTAGGGTTTATTTCGTGGAGTCTAGTGTGTCTTATGCTTGGCCTGTTTCACTCCGCCAGACCGAGACAACGTGCTAGGTGACGAAGCTTGGGCCGCGTTGTCTGCGAAATCATTGCCACTGATCCCACAATGACTAGGTAGCCACTGAAAATTAACCTCGTGGTCACTATCTTTGACGTGGCGATGCAACCTGACAATTTCGTGCGTGAGCTGTTTGCGACATCCGCGTCGGAGAACCGACTCGGAAAACACAGCCCATTTGTTCGGTCTGTCGGAAGTGATGTACTCTGGGCCACTGCGCAGAGCCGTAAGTTCTGTCGCAGCAGACGAGGTGACATGTGATAGCTCGACTCGCGAGGTTATTCGTCGAGCTGGTATCGCAACCGCATCGCCAGAGCTTGGACATTGTGGTCAAGCCATCGGTAAAAATGTGTACGTTGTTACTGTATATTTCGTGCAAGAAGAGTAGGCTCAATTGTTTTAGTGCCTCTACAGGTGAGTCTAATTTCTTCTGCAGTCCTGGAATTGTTAGACCTACTTGTGGAATGTTCAGGCACCCCGGACGATACGCAGTCTTCCCCGCAAAGCGTATACCGTGAGGTAAACGAAGCACGATGCGCACAAAGCCGTACGGGGCCGTTCAGCAGCGGGTCTCGCCAGGTGGTGGGAATGGCTCCTGGCATATAGCCAGAGGTAAGTACACATCGTTTAACGGTGATGTGCGTCGTGGTTGAGTAGTCCTTAGCAATGTCAATGGTTTCAGTCATTGATGCGCAGCGTGGTAAACCAAGGCACATCCTAATAGCTTGGGCTTGAATGCTTTGGATCCTACGCAGGTTAGTTTTGCAAGTATTGGATATTGCAGGCAGGATTAACTGCAGGAATCCAATAAACAATACCCTGTACAGCTGTAACATAGATTCTACGGACACTACCGGTTTTTCCGGCAAGGACCCTGAACGAGTGACTTGTGGCAGTCAGCGGCTTTTTCACGTAGTTTACGTATGGAGTCCGAAACAGGTCTCTGTCGAATATGACTCCCTAATAGCTTTGACTCCTGTTGGAAGACACAAACTGGCCTTTAATTGATATGCCGTAAGCGGACATTGGCTGCCTGGTGAATACCACGACTGCAACTTTCCACGTGTGATCTCAATCCCTTGCTTACGTAGATAACGCGAGGTCAGTGTAGCTGCCTTCTGAAGTAGAGTGCGAAGTTGCAACCTTGTCACAACTGACGTCCATATGCAGATGTCGTCCGAATAAACGGAAAGTCGCATGCTGCTTGGATGCTTGTCGACTAGTGGAATGAACCTTTGGTTGAACAAGGTCGGGCTTAGCACTCCGCCTTGACGGACTCCTCGACTATCACAAAACTTCGGTGTCGGGCCATTCTCGGTCTGCAAGTCGATTGATCTCTCCTGTATATAGCTGTAAACCCACATATAGATCTTGCCACCAAGTCATACCGTTTCTAACGTGCTGAGGATGACTTTGCTGAGGATGGCTTTGCACTTTAGCGTTTTGCACGTTTATGGCTTGTTCCATTATTAACACTTAGCAACACACGTCTGTTTCGCTGGACACTCTTCAAAGGCTGCCTGCGTGATTTAAATGAACGAATTTCTACGTATGTCTATTTCTGTGTCCCTTCTCACTACTCTGCGTGTTTATTTGTGTTTCTTTCTGACCTCTTTGTTTGTACCCGTCCTGCCGGCCGGTTGACTTGAGATCAACCCATGCCTACTTGGCCTTTACCCACAGTCATGTGATTTGAAACCTTCTAATGGACGAATACCTTTTGCATTGTTGTCACGAAACCGATAGGATGTCACATCAAATGCGTAGCAATCCAACTGTGTATTCTTCTTAGATAAGTTTACTGATGTGGTCGGATTTTCTAGCACGTAGAAATTTGAAGGTGGTATACACTGTCTATGTGGTCAATCGGCGAAGTGAACACCGCATTGTCACCAGAACGTTCCAAGCAGGCAAACGACGCCTTTCGCCTACGCTTGAGACAAATCAATCAATGAATGAATTAGTTGATTTTTTTCATTATTGATAGAAGTCGTACACTAGCTGTATCAAAGAAGATAGTATTCAACGGTCCAGGAATGAAATAAGAATTCATGATAGCTATTGTGAGTGGACATTCTTAACGAGGAGATTTTGATCTAACATAATGACAGCAGAACCTGATCCTCTGCTTAACATCTACTTCTATTGAGATGCAGACCCCAGGCCTTATCAAGTCATGATGGGAAGCATCGTACTAGATTTCGAGGTACTGCAGTCTACTTGAACTGACATGCAGGTCAGAAAGCTATAATTTGAAAACGAGCTTTATTATAAACGCCTGATCAGCAAGGAGCTATGGAATAGGCACCTATAGGCCTGACATTAGTAGATTTACGGAGAACGGTGTGTATGTGATATGAAACTGCGGTGATAAACATAGGTTCTTGACTGGTCATCCAATATAAAGCACCACAAGCACACGGTTTGTATCAGGAGAGGAATCAGAAGGTGCAATCATGAACAGTAAAAATTAGGTAATATGAATAAACTTGGGTTTTGCCAGCCGTAAATGAATGCGTTCACAAATAATTCGGTAAATTGGAAATGGCTGGCAGGAAGCGTCTTCTTGTTGTGAACAAGAATACATTCAGCATGTATAGACGTCTCTAGAGATCAGCGAAGACAGTCATCAACATATACTCATAGATTAATGCTTTGTCAAATCTAGGTCGTGCTCAGTAGCATGAATCGGCGCTCAGTACGTAGACACAGATTCGTCACCTGTTTCAGACACACTCGTGAAGAGCAAGCCGCTAACCTTTCATATAGTAAAACACAGAAGTCATACACGATCTGAACTTTTGTGAGGACTCTAAATACTGCGTCACTGAAAGGAAGCCATGTTCTCGTATGTGTTCGCCGTTACTTACAAACAATGGCGTTGAACAATGTTCCGAGTCAGCTGAAGTGAGAACTGAAATGTTCGTGAAACAGAGATCACATGATCAAACTTTAAAAAATAGGCATTATGGCCTTACGCGTCAAACCCAACGTATGGTAGTGACACACGCCATACATTGGAGACAGACTCTCCGGTGTTCATTAACATGCACCTAAATCTATGTATACAGGTCTTTTTAAATGCGTAAGCTTTCCTACGCCGACTCAGCGACAAAGCTGTCCGCCTGTCTTTCACAAAAGGCGATCCCCGCTAACACGAAATAAATATATATATTAAAACATTTCAAAAGCCGTTGCCCTATTTTCGAAATGGGGCAAGCAATCCAAGCTTGGGCGTGCCTGAGGTAATCCTTCTGTCTTTTATTTGTTTCTATCCTTCTTTCGCATTGTGCCATGCTCCCTGCTAAATGTTTCTCCATCCTGGTGGCTTCGCTGTCATCTACGTGTTCAGAAGCGCAACGCTTAACTTCCTACAGGCAACAATAACGCCCATACGTTAATATCCGGGTAACCATGAAATGTGGCAACGTGAAATGACACGTCACTTGAATAACCTCGAATAACGATCAGATTGCAGTATCAGAAAGGGCTTACCTGGAAAAATCAGCGCGAAAACATAAACGACTGTTCGCTGAAAAGCCAGCTTTTGACACAGCATCAATTATTGGAAAACAGCCAATAGAAATATGCCTACGATTGGCGCACCTTGGAGGGCGGCATTTTATGGCGATAGCAATTATGTGGACGCTCTCGGCGGATCTTTGCCGTCGCCGTCATGTTCCGGATATGTATAGGTATGTTTATATAGTTATGTAAAAATGGCACAAGGAAAAATAAAGCAGAAGAAAAAGATTCTGAAGTACCCAACCGGGGATACAAACAAACCAGTGACCCCTCGCTCCCCAGCGCACTGCGTTAGACAACTCAACCACACGCTATTTTTTTCTTTATTGACTTTCTTACTACAGGTAAAGATAGTCTAACAATTACACATCATACCCGTTTCATGTGCGTTAATGGATCAAACAATGATGTCACATCTTCATCACAGTCAGTCGTCTTATACACATCACGCACTTTGACAACAATTTCCACAAAACACTCATGAACGGGTGGAACTTGAACATCGCCGTGTCTATATGCTAACATGCTGCGCCATACCAAATGCAGACCTAGTAAAAAAATAACATCCAAATGTGCAACAGAACATTGAAATGCCAAAAAGCGAGTTCCGTGCGGATTAATGAGTAATTCTACCTTTAGATCCTCTGCAATATGTCCCAAAAGAATGTGGTATTATTACAATCAATGAATACATGCTCAATAGTTCCAGGCCTATCACACAGGAAAGACATGCTTCCCCATTGTACATAAATCCCTCAGTTTTACAGCCACGTTTTGACAGGCAAAGTTCCTGTATGCAGCTTAAAAAGAAGGCCATTACGTTAGGCGGCATCCACACGCTTTGAACACCCCATGAATGCGCCGGCAAAATAACGGCGAGCTACTTATGTTCAATATTTATCGCTGGTGGTTCGCAAATCTCGGAGCAGCTTGAAGGTGTGTTCTATCACGGAACGCTCCTACGTTTTCCATCAATTTTAAAAATGCCCTTGAGACGCGCACGACAAAGTGCCCTTTTCTGTACCCACTCGTGATGTGGAACAAAAAAAAAGCATCGGCAACACCTTGCGTCAGCCTCCCTCCCTTCCCCGCCAATCCTCCCCCCTCCCATCCCCCCCCCCCCGCGTGTGGCAGGAAACGCAGAGGGGTCACTCCACGCACCGCAGTGCGAAAAAAAAAGAAATATCTAAGAGCGGCTGATTCTCTATTGTCGACACGCAGTCTTGGCGAATCCCGCAGAGTGGGTAGGTGCCATAATTTTGACGAAGGAAACAAACAAACTTTGTCGACACTTGCAACGTGTTGCTCAAGCACAAAGACGTAACAATTGTGATGTTACGCAGGACAAGCTCACGCTTGTCCTGCGTATACATGAGCGTTCATTTTTGGCGTCCTTCTTTGTGCTTCAGTGGCGCGCTGCAAGTATCGAGCTGCTTGTCCTTCTTCGTGAGACATCACACACGAAGAACGCTACCATCGATAAAACACACCGTTTAGGCATCACTTAGAAACCCTCCACTAGGTGATTCTGCGTGAGTTTTTGTCAGTTTAAGAACTGCAATGCACGCCGAGGTGCATGAGTGAGTGGCTGAAGAGTGCCAATCTATTACATAAGGCTCAGCAATATTTCATGCTCGACATCACAGACACCATCAACATGGTGTGCTGCTACACTTCTGAAGCTTTGATAAAGCTAAAGATGATGATAACAATTATCGAATATAGCAGTCACGCGGGATGGATTTCGCCTTGTAGTCCTCTTGCGAGAATGTATAAGGGGCGCTGTAAGTTTTTTTTGTCATGAACGTGTTTTATGTCGATGTCATAGAGTTTCTAACAATATTACCTAGATGGAATTGTGGCGCCACCGTCTATGCGAATTTCTTAAGGGGCGCCGTTGCCGCGATGAGAATGATGGTATATGTGTCGGCGAGGCTTGTGTTGGCTGTTGATGGGAGAGGCTTCGGCTAAAAAGCGGATACGACAGCATAAATAAAACTTGTTCAAAACAAAACTTTTATAAATGGATGTTATTCAAGCGCATTATGTTCTAGAATAAAAGTACACCCACTTGTACACCATAACTAAACAACGAAAGAAAGAAAGAGACGACGAGCAGTCGGAGAGTGAACGCTGGCTCTGTCGTCTGCCTTCCAAGTTTAGCGGCCGTTCGTTACTATTTACGCTTCGTGAAATTGTACGTGAACGCATAGTTAAGTTCTAAAGTTAAATAAAACTTGTTTCTGTGCAATGATAAAAAGTAAATAGGTAACTACTGCTCATTCAGTATGAAACAACCTTTTTGACGCAAGGAACGCGTTGAAACCAGACGCGTCTTCGAGGTGTCCGGGCTCTTCGTGAACGATAACAAACGAAGCGAAGTCCGAAGCTCTCATATTCGCCGCGAGATCAGGCTATAGGTGGCAGCACCGTCACGGCGTTTGTGTGGATAGGCGGTCGGCGGCGCGTATACAAATGTATGCAGCGGCGCTTCGCTGTCGGCGGTTTGAGTCTATTGTTGGCGAGTAAAGCGCGTTAACTGCAGCCTAATGGTGCTGTATGCGCCCTCCATTGCCACATCAATGCACGCAACCGTCCTAACGTACCTAATAATTGTGAGAGAAGTGCAATCTGCCAATCAATGGGGTACCACGGCCTTCAGTCACATTCGTGTTTTGCACTGTGTTGGATTTTTTTCTTGCTTTATTTGCGCGTGTTTAAATTGTGTTTTGCCTACACCACAATATAAACTGTGTTGCGCGACTGAGCCAATGAAGTATTTACTTCTTGCTCTAGCGGCTATAAAGAAAGAGAGCCTGTATTTCTGCGTAATTAGATGAAGTAGAACTTTGTGCACTCTGCTTTTCTGTTTGCATGAATACGCTTACTGCTGTACAAATCCGTTTTGGGACGTTAAACCCCAGATATTATTATTATTGCTGTACAAATCCGTGGCTTCAGGTCGTTTTTACCGCTAACCATTCTCTGCAGGCGCTAGTTCATGCTTTGCGGTGCCACAAGGATTTCCATATCGCCAACACATCACGAGATGGTGTCGCTAAAATTCTGCATTCACACCTTGACAGTTAGTACCTTTTTTTGTTTAGGACGACGCCGAGTGAACTATGTGACGTGCTGGAACGAGAAAGCGGTACCCACATTGAAATGATTTTGGCGAATGGACGGTACGATGGTTAGACCTAGCGCCATACCGACACGGGCATGCACTCACTTATTAGAGTGCATACGTCTCGTAAGGCGAAATGCTTATGTATATCGTGTAGGCATACGTACAAGCATTTGATACTGTGCCAGCACAACGGAATAAGCTGTAATCTGAGGACGCGCATGACGTACGCACACATGCGAACACGTTGTGGCTAGCAGACGACGCAAGGAGCCATCCACACCACGGGGTTTCGTCCGCTCGCCGCTAGGTGCAGACCCTGCTATATCTCGCCGCCAATACCGTCATTCCCATGCATACAACAGCTCACTAGCGCCAGATTTCCCTCTAGGTAATTGTGACAAACTCTATGGCCGGGTTCCACCAAGACTTCAGTGACGCCTTTCAGTCACGAAAATGGCGTCGTAAAAGTGCACGCGAACAGTTCACAAAAAAAAACAAATTTGCATCAACGGCAGTCGAACCCACGACCTTTCGTCTGCGACAACACATGCCGGGCACATGATCCACTGCGCGACGGTCACACAATATGGAGGCTTCACAAACGCGCTTTTTATTTATCACTTTTCTCTGACAGTGCTCTTGGACGGTGGTGTAGGGTCGCCTGTGGGAGCAGTAAAGTGAAGTAATGCATCATGACCGTCGCCTCCACGATTAGCTCCTGCTACCCTTCCGTCCCATTCGGCACGTTTCCAATAGAAGTGCAATTTTGTCAACGCCTTAACACACCGGGCGGTGGCGACTTTAGCCCAAGCGTCGGCCTCGCTCATAGCATCCATCCATAGCACTATTAGCTCTGCGACGCGGTCCCGTCCAACACCTCTTAGATTAGCTTTTTTTCGAGGTGGTGTTGGCCTGCCTCGCCTGCCTGTAGCACAGCGTTCCCCGCTTACTCTCGCCCAGACAAAGATCGCGCCCGGGCTACAGGGACACACGTCGCGCACGCACTGAGTTTCCCTATAGTCCGGCCGTCGTGCTCAATAAATCTTGAACAGGCTGCGGGATGGCGACCATAGCCCACGTTCTGCGTCCAATCAGCAACGCTCATCTGGCTGTCATACCACTTTTTCTGACTGCAATCTCACCGTTAAATACTACAGCTACCACAAGGGTTTTTTTAATCATTGATCATGGACGTTAGTCATTGGGATAAAGATGTGCGAGCAAGCGTCAACGTGGGTGTATCGAAGTGAAACGGTGCTATAGCTGCCAAACATCAATAGACATTGTGGAAGCTCTCTTATATCAGTGTACAGGAAACATTCAACTACTTCTGTGAAGACGCGTTTTACTTTCGTGTTATACGGATTCATATGATGGAGGAATCGACCACGTTTTTTTTTTTCTTTACCGGGAGTTTAAAGTAACTATAACCAAGGATTTCGAGTGGTTAACACCTACGACATGACACCTACGACATGTGGTTTGTCGTAATGCGCAGGTTGCTTATATATGATGAGGCGTTGAATTAGTCATTTACCTAGCATCAATTATACAAAATTTTAGTTCTCGACTACTGAATCGAAGGTGCCGGGATCGAATCCCGGCCGCGGTGGCTGCATTTTTGATGGAAGCTGAAATGTTTCAGGCCCCTCTACTTAGACGTACGTGCAGGTTAAAGAACCCCAGGAGGTCAGAATTTCCGGAGCTCTCCACTACGCCGTCTCGCATAATCATATCGTGGTTTTGGGTCATTAAGCATCAGATATTCATCTTATTATTATTATTACCCAAATTTTAGTTATGCACACTAGCTCCAAGCGCGTTTCGTTGCGTTGCAGACGGTTTTGTAAAACGATAGGTCCACGTTTTGCTGGCAACGTACATGCTGCGTGGGGGTATTTTTCGCGTTTGCAGAAAGACAGCGAAATAAAAGAACGCGACAGTGCTCATGCGCTACCGTGTTGCTGTGCTCTCAACCATGGTTACAGCGAAAGAACCGTGTGGGCGGACAGTGGCGAAATGAACGGCCACAGCTCTAGGCATCAGCTTCACAGTGCGTCAGCATTTCTGACGCCATCGCATGGCTTGGAAGAGCTGTCGTTCCTGATAAGCGATAGGTTGACTGTCTCCGCACACGGTTCATTTTTATATGCACATCTAAGAACACCAGAGTATAAAAATTATTCATGAGTCCTCCACTACCTTGAATACCTGATAATGATTTCATGGCTTCGTCTCGTAAAACTCCAGACGCTGCCATGTTATGATTCTGGAGGATCAACGTTTTTCTTCATGCGTGTGGAGTGTGCTATGACGTCAATGCGTATTTTGACGGCGGCATAAAATGAGTCATACGCTTTTGTGCGCAAAAAGACTCGTACGTGTCGATATTAAAAGTAGGTGCGATATCAGTATATTTTGAGCTCCGCATCAAACGCGTTATATGGTTATTTGCGTCAAACGAGAATATAGACACTGAATGCTACAAGGCAATACGTGAATGCTAATCCATTAGAAATACCAGTGCAGGTTGAAGGCCTGTGTCTCTAACCGATGGTTTAAATTAGAGGGAGAGGAAGGAAGAAGCAACCTTATTGTACCGAAGGATTCCGGCACGTATGTCCCAGGGTCCCCGCTTGAACCCACCGCACTATATGTTTTTGAGTCCTTATAGTTCCATGACGTGGGCGGCCGGGTCTGTGGCAACCTTCTGCCTTGTCGGGTTCGTCGAGTACAGCAAGATCTCCCATTCGTCCAAGTGGTCATGAGCTCCGGGCCCCGTGGGGGAGACCCTCAGCTCCCAAGACGTATCCACACACTCACTCATCGCCTAAGACTCGGAACTGCTTACACAAAGCACCTCTTATTTCGGATTCAGCGTGCATCATTGTCAACATGCTCAGGCGGCCACGACGACGAGGATGTGCGTCATCTACTGCTCGACTGTCCCAAACACAACACACATAGACGGGGACTCGAACAGAAACTCCACATGCTGGTCCCTGAGCGAACGTTTTCGTTGGCGAAAATGCTAGGTCCATGGCCGTTTATAATAAACCGCAAAGCAATGAAAGCGCTGCAATGTTTTTTTGAAGACACAAATATTTGGGATGATTATTGAGCGGACTAAATAGAAAGCGCCCACCGCGACTACATGTGTGCTCTGTTCAAACGAGAGTTTTTGAACTTACCAAATATAGGACTGCATATATATAAGTATAAATGTAGATGGGCTTTCATTAAACACAACTGTTTCTTTTGTCGACGTTTCCACGGCAGCTCCGTCTTTTTCTTTTTCGAGACAACAGAAGAAGACGGAGCTCCCGTTGAAACATGGACAAAATAAACAGTTGCTTTTTATGAAAGTGCATTTCCAATTACTTATATATATATATATATATATATATATATATATATATATATATATATATATATATATATATATATATATATATATATATATATATATATATATATATATATATATATATATGTGTGTGTGTGTGTGTGTGTGTGTGTGTGTGTTTTTTTTTCAATAAAAATATTTAAATAAAAAAAGCTATGTTTTTTGCACGCGTGTTGAACGTGACATTGAGTATGACGTCAATACGTATTTTGACGGCGGCACAAAATGCGTCATACGCTTCTGTGCGCCAAACATTCATTCATGTCGAATTCGAAATTATCAGTATATTTTCAGCGCTGCATCAAATGCGCTATATGATTACTTGCGTCAAACGCAATGCTAGACTTCTGAATGCTACAAGGTAACACTTGGACGATTATCCATTAGAAATACCAGTGGAGGCTGAAGACCTATGTCTGTGAGTGACGTAGGTGTCCGGTAATTTGTATTAGAGAGAGAGAAAGACGGAAGGAACTTTCTTCTACGGAAGGATTCCGGCACGTAAGTCACAGGGAACCCGTATGATCCTACCACACTAAATGTTTCTGAGTCCATAGAGTTCCTTGACGTGGGCGGCCGTATCTGTGGCGACCTTCTGCCTGGGCGGGTTCGTCGAGGGCTGCAATGTCTCCCATTCGTCCAAGTGCTCCTGAGCTCCGGTCTCCGTGGGGGAGGGTCTGCCGGGCATTCAAAGAGAGTGTCAGAGTTCGCAGATGCTACCCAGCAAACAAGCGGATAACCATCACAAATGAAGCCCCGAAAAAAGCGGCGTCACTTTCGCAAGGAAGCTCAATAGAAGCAAAAAACAATGGATTTTTTCCAATTTCGAAAATATTTCTAATGATAATAAAAAATGTCACTCAAATACAAAAGGGGGTAAAAAATCACTTAACATATTTTTACAGCGGAAATATACGCCACTTTGAACGAAAGCAAATATTTACTTCTAAGATTGTCTCCCTTATAGTCCATGAATGCACGTTTGCCAGTGCAGGATTAACGGTAATGGTTGATTCCCCAAATGTATTTGACTTCGTCACTCAAAGCCGCAAAGCCATCGACAAACGCACTATTGGTGAACGTGATTAACACTAAAATAACTATATCTGCTGAAAAAATGGAAATAAGCCCCAAAAAACGCGACAAGAGACTGGAAAGTTCTGCAAGCGACTTGGCAAACAAAGAAGCCCTAATCGGCTTTTTTTAAAGCGGAACTGGCGACTGTGGGGTGGGTGCACTGATCACAGGAGAGGGTGCATGCTTCCGGGTGTATGTGGAAGACCAAATAAGCGGGGGGAAAGTTATGTGTACTGAAGGTGGTGCAGTAGTACTTGATCATAACTGTCAAGGGATTGGTAGAGTTTGGGGTTTTAGCTGTTGTTAACCGCGAGATGCCTGTGCCTGCTCGCTGAACAAATGCAGGCGCTTCCGGAAAGAGCTTGACTCCGACTGACGCCAGCTGGATGACGTATTGGGCTTTGTCCCAGCGGCTTCGTATCCGGGGTTGCCGGAGTGCGCCGGCATACAGGTCAGCTACACATCATAGGGCAGGTTTGTTTCAGAAAGAGAGAGACAAAAACATTTATTGGTAGAAGGATAGACGATCTTCCTTTTAAAGGGGAGGCAGCTCAGTTCAGGGCCCCATTGGCTTGCGCCACTCTCCTTGCCCGCTGTATCAGCCGACGCTGCTCCTGCGGCTCTGAGCCGGTCAGTGCAGTCTGCCAGGAAAATGATGAACGTGAAGGAACAGGGGGTTAGCGCGGCGGGTGCGTACATCCCCACGTGCAGGATACCCCGTGGGCTTCGCTGCACAGCAGTAGCAGTGTAAAGGATATTGTGGGGTTGGAAGAGGTGAAGAATGAAAAGGGATGATAATCAATTAGTCTGAAGCTGCCGCCACGCAAGCTTTTTTTTTTCGGTTGCTGTTGCGCCGGAGAAGCTTCAGGCGAGCTGATAATGCAGAAAGTCGCCTCATGTACTCGTTCTAGTGCAAAATTTAAGTGTGGTTTTTCATTTGGTAAAGACAGACTGGGCATCCTCGCGTGTGAGAGCAAGAGCTATCGCTGATTTTTCCGAGGATTCAAGGATGGATGCATCATTAGGGTTGCTTGGGTGTGTTCGTTATCTACAGTTAAAAACAGAAACAGCGCGAATTACAAGACTAGGAACACAGCGATGACTCGCAAAATACTTTATTACGTAGCCGAGTCACACAAATATGAATACATCAGGGGGCAGGCACAGAGAATCAAATTGGCCGCCATCGCTGGGCATTCACGTTCGCCCTGCCACGTGAATGTCCAGCGAAGCTGTATGAAACACTACACATGCCGATGGGAGGTATCTTTTATTTTTACTTTAAAGTAATGGTTGTGAAATTCTCTGTGCGGTCGCTGTGGTAGGCCGTGATTAGTTACGCGACCATCTTCAGCAAGATAAATTTGTTCTTTTCGTCAAGCATTGTATTCACGCTATTCTTCTCGTGTCTTTATTTTACGTGGTCTACCTATGGCAGTCTTAAAATGAACTGAATTAGTTTGTAGGCGGGTATTTCTTTATACATGAAAGCGGGAAACACACGCAGGGACAAGGAAAGGACGTTTGATGGTATTCGGAACCCTCGTGTGAAGTGTAAAGCACCTGCCACCTAATGGTTATCGGGAACGCTTGCGAAGGTCTTCCCATTGTTCACAGGCGCCTTGTCATCCATCATACGGTTATGATGCTTGTTTTGTGGTTTTCTTTATTGAAATGAATGCTGATCTCTATAGTGTGTGGCTGATTTCAAATGAAGATGTTCCGTTTGCCTTCGGTTATTAAAGTGCCTAGATAGCCGAGGGGTTAAGACGCTTGCCTTCGGATCATGGGGACGCAGGTTCGCATCGAATTCAATTTAGGATGTCTGAATTGCTGTGCGAAGCTTGCATGTTGGCGTCCACAAACAATCTGAGCCTCCAAACAATTACTTGCGTATGCGAGATGAGTACTGAAAACTATCAAAGTATAAAACTTGAGTGCTGTATATAATGCCGACCTACAGTGTCTGCGTTGCACAAGATAGGGATCAGTTATGCAATTAATCGAAAGTACCCCTGTCACAATTACGACGTAGAACATCAAATGTTCTCGGTACAATAACATGTTTTTAAAGGTAGAATAAATGTGCTGCATAACTGTTAGACATCTTGCATCATGTCACCTCAACATTGATGCTTTTGTTCGGAAAAGTTTTTGCCAGCGACTGTAACAAGAAGCAATGGCTAAGTTGCGGCAAATATGTCCCTGTAGCATACAGTTCTGAGTATCACATAATGTACCAAGTTCCGCTTTTCGTGTACGGCCTTGCCCACTCTTGGGTAACGATGTGGAGCGACTGCCCATCTGGGGCGGCCGCGCACCGAAGCGAAGCGGTTCAGGCACACAAGCATTCACGGGAGTTCTTTTGCGTCGTCCGCTACAGCGCTGCAGCGCGCCGCTCTTCCTTTGTTGTAGTACAGCAACAGCGGCATGCTCCTGAGCGCGTGCGACACTTCGTTTCAATGTGCGGCCACGCTGGATGCCCTGGCTCTTTGCGGAGCACCACCACGCTGAGCTGTGTTCCCAACAAGTGCCGACGAGCCTGTACATTCGGACGCGGCAAACCTACTCTTACATCATCACAAATATGAGTGAGCTCATAATGAAGTGCCTAGAACAGGTTGATACGTGAAAGAGGCGTTTTCCATGACTAGCCTGAAATGTCCTAGTTCCTACACAAATCCTGGAATTGAATGTGTATCTGTTTTTTTCACGTGTAGGTTTCTTCGTGCGTATCTGTTTTTATCTGTGTTTGCACTATGCCTTGCGAGGCTTAGTGAAAGCTTCGCCATTAATTACCTATACGATTATTACGTTCTACACTTCTAACGTACCCGTATGTACAAACCATTTTTGTTAAAAAGGGTCCCTCTGCAGTCGTCTGAATTCGGGAACCCCGTCTGCATAATATCTGTGTCCCATTATACGATGTTCAACTTGTAAATATACACTGAAACGGAAAGGAGCACCATTAGCGTCTTTTAGTTTGTTATAGGTTTTTATTTTATTTTGCTTGTACAGCTATGAGCCATCGGAGTCGAACGGCTAAATTAGAATACAAAACGCTGTTGCTTTCGGGAGATTCTCACAGGAAAAAGGGTGTTACGAAATCTCAAACAGATCAGTCTAAAAATGGCAGCCGTTTGACGTCAGTGCACTTAGTGGAACAAGTGACGCTCACAAAGAGCTTCAATGTAAAAGCTCTTGTTATATACGGGTCATTGTTTCTTAATAATTAAGGGAACTACCAAGTGACATCAATACATCCTGAACACGGAATAAGAAGCGTCACTCATTTATTTACATCAGTCCGGAAGAGTGAATGGTCGTATAAGTAGAGCTCTATGCAGCTGGCCCGAAGTAGCATACAAAAATGACAAAGGATCACCGCTGCCCATGTATAGCTGTAAGAAACTTTTATTGACTTATGGAAATGTATCCACAATGGTGGATACCACTCAATTAATTACCTACCCGAATAATATTCATATAGTTATGCCCAAAGTTTAATTCATTGAATGGAGCGGTGCCGTAGGTTTTCGACATCAGCAAGACTCGTATAGCCATGTGCTGTACAAACTGGAATAAACATCAGCTCATCAGTTGACCCGCATGCCGTCGCTAGTGCAGATAATCATATCAAGGAATCTCATACAATGAATATGTGCACTCGTGGCGACGCACTCTGTGCAGAAGCGCCCACAACCAGGAGGGTGCTCTTTAACTTGTCTAGTCAGCATCGAGTACTGCCGTTGCGTTCGCCCTCTTATAGGCCGTGCCTTCGGAGCTCAGTAAAAGAGACGACAACCGACATTTCTTGTATAAAAAAGTATACAGCTGCGCGCAGCGTGAAAATTACAGGAAGTGCGAGCAGTGATTCGCCTGCCAACGCTGGTGTTAACGGGCAATTAGCGCGCGCTGGCATTACGAACGTGTGGCCTGCTCGGCTATGCTATGCTTTACACTCTCCCTCCTCCTTTCCGTCTAAAAAGACAGAGCGTGCAAACACGGACACAAGAAAGAAGTCAGGACACCACAAACGCCCCGCCACGGTGGTCTAGTGGTTATGGCGCTCGACTGCTGACCCGAAGGTCGCGGGATCGAATCCCGGCCGCGGCGGCTGCATTTTCGATGGACGCGAAAATGTCTGAGGCCCGTGTACTTAGATTTAGGTGCACGTTAAAGAACCCCAGGTGGTCGAAATTTCCGGAGCCCTCCACTACGGCGTTTCTCATAATCATATCGTGGGTTTGGGACGTTAAACCCCAGATACTATTATTATTAGACACCACAAACGCCGACAAACAACTGAAGAGACGCACAACGGCGGAAAAGAAAGAATGGACGTGAACTTATCTGCGCATGCCCGTGCAATAGGGGAACCTATCAATCCGGCACGTGTGGGGGTCTGCGTAAAAGATAACTGTTAAGGCATTTGATTTCATCTTTATGCAAGATATTCGACAGTTGGCTCACGCATGCGCTTCTACTATTCTCGATATGCCATGTCTCAAACATCAGGCGTGTTTCTTCAGTCCTATGCCGGTAGAAAATTGCGCATTCATCGAATTTTGGCGAGAATGTAAAGATAGATTAGAAGGTGAGCCTCCGGTTAGCAATCTCTTATGTTCAAATAATCTCTGGTTAATGCAGCGGCCCGTCTGTCCAACGTAGAAGCGGCCGCAGCTGAAAGGCACGTTATACACCACACTTTCACGGCAATCAGTGAATTTGTTGGTATGCTTTACGAAACAAATCTCGGTCCACTTCTTGTCTATTACTCACTCATTCTTCCTGTGCACAGCGGCACGAATCTTACCTAGTTTATTGACAGCCGCGAAAACAACATTAACACCGTATCCACTTCCTACTTTCTTTAACCTGTGAGAGACGCAATGAACGTACGGTATACCTACGACACGTTTCATCCGATCGCTTTCCGCAACCATGCTCGGACGTAACATAATAAACTTCTTTAAACGATCAGCGACAGTGGCCACAGCATCACGAGGATAACCTACATCCAAAATACGCGTAACCTGTGCGTTAAAGCTATTACTCATTTTGTGCTAACACAACTTGGTGAGGGCGGACTTAAGCAATACATGGCGATAGCGTTTCTTTACAACCTTCTCGTTCTTCAACATAAAACTTTAGTGGTTTCGAAGGTCTAGGAGAATGCTGCCAGCACAAGTGGTTGTTCTGAAACGCTAAGGGAATGTCTAGAAACTGTAGTCCATTATTCTGAGCCACCTCTTTGTGAAGTTCAGCCCTCGTCCATTTAATTCAAATTTTTCGCTCATTGATGTTACCATAGTTTGAAACTCCTTACCACTACATACAATCAAGTAATCCTCCACTTAACAAAAAACCTTAATACGTGAAGGCGCCTTCCAAACGTTTGTCAGCCTTGCTAAGGTATAAATTACTAAGAACCGGAGCATGCTTAGAACCAATACATATCCCTGATTTCTGCACACAAATGCCTTCCTGTCAACCTACCAGCGTCGACTTTAAATACACGGAAAGAATTTCTAGAAAAGCCCCGGCAGAAACACAACATTTATCGATGGAAACCGTTTCTGGGGCACTCCGCAGAGCCGTGAGTTCTTCCAGCGTAGAGGTAGTGGCATGTGATAGCTTAATTCGCAGGGTTGTTCCTCGCGCCGGTATCACCATCACACCGCAAAGCTGGACACTGTGGTCGAGCCGTCGGTGCAGATGTGTACGTGGCTATTTTAAATTTCGTGCAAGAAGACGTGGCTCAAGTGTTTTAGTGCCGGGGCAGGTAAATCTAATTTATTCCGCAATCCTTGAATTGCTAGACGTACCTGTGGAATGTTCAGCCACCATGGAGGATACACCGGCATCACCGTAAGCATATACCCTGAGGTAAACGATGCACGATGCGCACAGAAAATGGCACTTAAGTCGTATGGGCCCTTTCAGCAGCTAGGCCCGTCAGGTGGTGGGAACGAGAACGGTTCCTGGCCTCTTTCCTGAGGCAAGTACGCATCATTTCAACGGTGATGTGTGTTGTGATTGAGTAGTCCTGAGCAATGGCAATGGTTTGAGCCCTTGGCGTGCAGCGTGGTAAACCAAGGCATATTCTAGGAGCCTCGACTTGGATGCTTTAGGTCGCACGCAGGTTAGTTTTGCAAGTATTGGATATTGCAGGCAGGCTGCACCGCAGGAATACAAAAAACAATAGATTGTACAGGTGTAACATTCCCCAAGTTTCTCCTGCAAGATCCCTGAACGAGTGACATATGGCATTCAGCCAATTTTTCATGCAGCTTACGTGTGGGGTCCAAGACAGGTTTCTGTGGATTATGACTCCCAGGAACGTGTGTCTCCTGCTGGATGACACAAATTGCCGTTAATTGATATCCCGTAAGCGGGCACTGGATTTCTGGTGAATGCCACGACTTCATATTTTCCCTATGTGATCTCGAGCCCTGGTTTACGTAACCAGCGCAATGTCACTGTAGCTGCTTTCTGAAGTCGAGCGCGCAGTTGCAAACTGGTCACACCTGACGTCCGTATAGAGATGTCATCAGCAAAAACAGAAAGTTGTATACTGCTTGGATGCTTGTCGACTAGTCCAATGAGCGTTAGGTTGAACAACGTCAGGCTTAGCTCTTCGTTGTGAGGGACTCCTCGGCTACCGCAACACTCGGGTGTCAGGCCATTCCCTGTCTGCACGTCGATTGAGCTCTTCTGTAAATAGCTGTGAACCCATATATAGATTTTGCCACCAAGCCTTACTGCTTCTAACGCGGTGAGGATAGCCTCGTGGACGACATTGTCGTAAGCGCCATTTAACGTCTAGAAACAGAGCAGCAGATAATCGTTCACAGGCCTTCTGGTGTTCGACATATGTCACCAAGTTCACTACATTGTCGATTGATGAGTGGTCGCGTGTGAGCCCGGCCATAGCGCCTCCATAGATTTCGTAGTAATCTCAGTATCATTCCAGACGTGTTAGTATCAATCTCTCCATAACTTTTCCCACACAACAAGCGAGCGCGATCGGGCGGTAGGAGGAAATGTTCGAAGTCGACTTGCCGACCTTGAGAAGTGAAATCACGCGAATTGACTTCCATTTCTGAGCAACCGTTCCAGTTTGCCAGGGATCATTGTACAGCAGCAAGAGTGCCTTCCGAGTCCCGACCTTGTTCTCCTAGGGGACACAGGGTACAGTAGGTGGTTCCGTCAGGTCCCACCACTGAAGAACGTCTCCACAGAGCAAGCGGCGCGTTTCGTTCTTCTATTAAAAATGGACACTCCTCACGTGACGATAGAGAGCGGTCGGGCATCCTCGTCCCCGTTACCGCGGAATGCTTCGTCGGCAATCCTTCTACAGAAAAATTCTGCGACGTCAATCTCAGTGCAGCGTAGGTGAAGTGCCGCAGATTTAAACGGTTGGTACTAACCAGGAAATTGTGATGCGGTGGCGGCCTTGGGGCACGCCACCGCAACGACAGTTGTCACAAAAATGCCCTTCTTAACGCAGGTTTTTCCCTCCTTAACGTCTGGGCTTCCTCGGCAGCGACCCGTTCCTGGATTATCGCCAAAGCGCACCTGCCACGAGTCAATCGATGGCCCTGATTGTTTCTTCGCAAGTCACCCTGCGCAAGCCGTGTCCATCGGCTGTCAGCTTCTTCATCTGGCAACATCGAGCTACTATAAGCCAGGGACGTCAACATCACCTACGACTTGCGGCACCAGACTCGAACGCCTTGGGCCACGCCACCGCAACGACAGTGGTATCGAAAATGCCCCTCTTAACACAGGTCAGTTATCTACCAAGTGCGGCTTGCGTGCGTTCTGGAAATCGCTATCTTCTTGCTGTATCGTGCCCCAGTTGTGATATTGGTACTTGTTGTAGCTTGCTGTGTGGAATGCTGTGGTCTTTTTGTAACAATGCCCAGGCGGCAAACTTGCTGCTCTTGGTGTAGGGCGAAGTGTAATTAAACCCAAGACCTGGTTCACCGCCGTCCATTAAAACTATTGAAAGGCCATGTCTCGCAAAGAAGCATCTCAAAGTTCGGTTGTCAGAAAACTTTCACTAATCCCAAGATCACTGTCTAGCATTAAGATGCTCGTGACCAGCCTTTCAGCTCGTGTTGATACATTACGAAATATTGTGCAATCGACTCAGTAAAACGAAAGAGGTCTAAAGGCAGACGTGATTTTGCCAGACTTTTCGCAGAAATCAGGGTTCTTAGAGAAAAATGAAAACTGAAAATCGCCTGCGTCGATCTAACGTTAGATCAAACGATCTAACGTATCTCAGACACAAATGTGAGACCTGCCTTCAGTTCCAGGGAAAACTAATAAGTTTTCCCCCGAAAAACTCGGCATTTACATACCTGAAGATGCCTTGGAGCGTGCACACCTTCTTGGTCGTTACGAGCAAAACAAAACCATAGCTATCATCGTAAAGTGTGCAAGGTTTAAAGATGAATAAAGAATTCTTGCAGAGGTGCCCAAACTCAAAAGCACGAGTTCTTCTCTTCGCGAACACTATTCAACTCTAGAGAGTTCTACAGCCACGAAGGAAGCCTTGTCTCTGTGGTATACAGAGCGGCACGTCCTTCAGGCTCCGCTTTGATATGTTGCTGCTTCATAACAAGCAATTTTCGTACAATGCCGAATATTATAGCATTGTTTAACTGAAATCGTAGCAGTCATTGCTATATTCTAGGCATGCGGGTCACCCACTTGTCCCCCAACCCCGCCTCGTCTCTGTGGCTATTCCGGTTTGTCAATGTATGGCCGTCTTACCCGTAAACGTGCGTAGTTACCTGCCTAGGATGCCGTTGAATCTATTCTAAATAGCACAAATACTGACCTTGCAATATTTACGGAATCTTGGCTTCAACCGCACATTGCATACCATGAGCTTCTTCAAGGCAGCCTAGTGTTGCTTATGAGATGTATCTATTCACTTAAAATCCCCCCTATGTAATGCGCAATTAGGTCTTTACGGTATTGAAATAAGTAAATAAATAAATAGGTAAATAATTAAATAAATAAATAAATAAATAAATAACGTATCTTGCTTTTTTTTTAATTATTTTGCTACATCACTCACGCACTATATATTCCATACGTAATACAAAGTTATCGTGTTCGGATTCCACCGACGCTAAGGTGTTTTCTCATCCACTTCATTCATTACCACTTCTGTCGTAATTACTACGCTATAGTTAAAAGTTACAAATAATATCTCGCATGCTTTCCTTGGCTTCATTGTTTGATCACTTATTGAGGTTGTGCCTAACAAAGAAACGAGCCCCTCGAACGATTCCCATGCTTCCGTTATTGAAAGCATAATGATATTGGTAGACCTCTACAGGATTTGCCGCCTTTATTATTTTATGTCTTTGCATATACCACGTCTGATATGACATACTATAATGAAGTTTACTAACTCCACGCATATACTTCACCTTGCAATTTAGAGTGCGCAAAGGTTATTACTTCCGTATCAACAAGAGCGTTTCCACTGCTCATCAGTGATCCATTGTTATTTTTCGACGTGGAAGTTTGACCTAAGAAGTACCAGGGAGAAATTGGTGCCGGTGGCGCAATTCCTGCTTACCTGGAAGCTATACTTGCTGTCCTAGCCTTGATAAGGACGGGCGATTGTTGCCTTGAAGAAAACAAGAACACTTTTAGAAACCTTGGCTCCAGGGACGCCCCCTGTTCAAGCCTTCATCTCCACACCACCTGTACAGTCATCTCTTAAAGCCTCAATCTCCTCCTGAACTACTGGCTTGCTTTATTGCCATTGCAGGTGTACCATACTAATGCGTTCAAATAGTCGGCCCCTGCTGTCTCAATACCAGCATTTGCCGTTGTCATGTGCTACTGGGAAAGCACTTTTTCAAAATGCTTTATCGAGTGATATACATATTGCCGTGTCGAATATCTATCCTGGCGACGACGGAAAAAACGACGTGCCTGCTTGAGCGTGTGAGCACTTTCTGGAGAAAGACGTTCCTCCGTTCTTGCCTCCAGGATGTGTATCTCGAGTACGAGTGACTCGCGGCAATAAAGCCCTGTACTGAGTAAACAGTGGCACTTGAGGTGGTGCTGTGCACTGTATCACCACCCCATGATTACAACTCCTCCGTCAAGACCGACAAGATTTCCAGTGGAAGAGATACTCATACAACGTACAAGCCATCGCCTGTAAAGTTTGCGCGCCGGATTAGGTTCCTTGCTAGCACATCTGTCGAAGAACCGTCGTGCTAAAATGGTGGCACTACCAAGCCGCTCAACCAAGATGACCGTTCAAAACATTCGGTTCTATGAACCTCTTCACGGAGGTGCGCATGAGGATGCGGAAGACTGGTTGGATGAGTTCGAGGGAGTAGCTAAATCAAATCACTGGCGCCCCGTCAACAACCTCTGGAACGTATGTGTTGGCCTCGATGGTGGTGCAAAAGCTTGGTTACATGAGCTCGAGGAAACTTACACAACCTGGGTTGAGGTCTCTCACCGGCTAATCGAGACGTTCGGGAAAACAAAGCAACGGGAAAAATCGCAATGCCTGCTTGAGTGGCGAATCCAAAATCAGAATAAGGGTGTCGCCTTCTATGCCGAATATATGCCATGTTTGTTGCGCCACGCGGATCCCGACATACCCGAGTCACATAAGCGGCGCCATCATATGTGGGGCGTGAAATAGCAGCTGTTAGCTGGCCTAATGCGTGACCCGCTGACGACAGTGGATCAATTCATTAAAGAGGCCACTGCAATAAAGCCAGCTCTCAAGCAAAGGCACCGCAGCAATACTACTGCCTGACCATCGGTACGTCTGCAGGAGCCGCCGTACTGGCCGCGAGCGGTGAACCAGTCTACGGCAACTGATACGGGAAACTGTGCGTGAGGGAATCGCGAAAGAAATCGCAAGGCAAGGAGCGCCACCACACGAGTCCACGGTTGTTTCGGCTGCTGATGTGCGTCGAGAACTCCGAAGAATGTTTTCTTCTCCGGAGCGGTGTCCTGAGTTCCGCCCCAAACCGATCATATCTATTGACATACGCAGATGCTGCTCGCCATTCCTTATATGCCATACCGGAGCCACGGTACCACAAGCGACCGCCTGTCGCAGTCTGGCGACAATGAAGTAATCGACAGACCTGCTGGAGCGCCCCAAACCGATCATATCTATTGACATACGCAGATGCTGCTCGCCATTCCTTATATGCCATACCGGAGCCACGGTACCACAAGCGACCGCCTGTCGCAGTCTGGCGACAATGAAGTAATCGACAGACCTGCTGGAGCGTGTAAGCACTTGCTAGAGAAGAAGTCGCTCTTGTGAGATTCGTTCCCTGATCTGTATCTCGAGTGCGACGGAGTACTTCTTGTCATCATATTCATCATCAGCCTGACAGAGCGTACTGCAGGGCAAAGGCCTGTCCCGTGTTTCGCCAATTAAACCCGGGTACTTCTTGTACTGCGGCAATAAAACCCTGTCATGAGTGAACCGCGGCAATATTTAACGGCTAGAACATTCCTATATTCCAAAGTAAGTTCATCTGATGGTGTAGCTTTTTTAATGTGGACGAAGGCGATGATGACAACAGCTCTGCTGTGGCACGTACGAAGAGTTAGAAAAGTTAATTGACCTGGTGTAATTCTGAAGTAACACGCTTCTGGGCGCATGTAGTGCGTAGCATAAGCGTAATTCAAGTGGTCTCATCATGCATTTATAGTGAAGTAGGCACATTTCAGAGCTGAAAATAGACATACACTACTACTAGCGTTGGTGAAATATGACGGCCGTAACGTCATTGTAGGACACCTGTATTTTATTTTTTATTCATGTTCTTGTTGCGAAGCGCTCTTATTGTGGACATTGTTGCTGCTGTACGTGTCATTATTTACGCCTGAATGGGAGTGACGTCGTCAAAAATGATGTCTTGGTGCTTGCGTCTTTAAACAAAAAAAGAAAAAAAGCCCTTCTATTATGGCAACGGGCACTGAACTTCAGCCTCTTGAAGTTTACCTCTGGTGGTATTTGTAAGAGCATGTTTCTGTCCTAGTTCTTTTACCAAGAAAAAAAGACAATGGACTCGTGACGGAAAAACTCAGCCGAAGCTGACCTGTCGGAAAAAACTGAAGAGTAAACTTAAAATAACAATTTACGGCAAACTTCTTTTGATAGATAGTTCACAGAAGCCAAGAGGCACTGACTGATGGTTTAAAGGGGTTATATCCAGCATTATAGGCCGCACCTGGTGCATTGACACCCTCGGAGGTGACCCGAGGTGACCCCCCTACTTCCCCTACGTAACCGTTGCAGCCGGTACAAGTTATGATGACGTCGTAGCCGCCATTTCTGTTTTGACGCGCTTCCCGACGAATCGCTCCACGCCAGCGGGTCAAACCTGAAATGATTCGCCACGTCGAAAATTGCTTCCATCCCCGCCGCAACAAAATCGTCGCCATCAGACGACGATGAGCCCGACGACGACAGACCGCGCGGAAATGCGTCACTGTTCTGTGTGCTCACGTGACCGAGCGTTTCACTCGCTAGGTGGTGATAGTTGCACTAGGCGGCTTGTCGTTTTTGGAGCTCTGTCAAACCGAAACTGAGGCTGTGTCGGTAATGAGGAGCTTGTAATTAATTATCTGTCGCGCGCTGCAGCAAACGATGTGCCGTGTTATGACTAAGAGGCCCCGAGCAACACATTGCAGCAAAAAAAAACACGGGACGAAAGTTTTTGTGTCAGGTCTCCTTTAAGGTTCTGATCAGCAGTTTTCGCTTCACCAAGTATATGCTACATACGTACTGACATTAAGTCTAAATGAAAGCTCATATAGAATTCGTAAGATATCAAGGAAGACTAGGCATTCAATTGCTTCCTTGGATGTTTTTCATGCAAGTTGTGCTGCTGCTTTATTTTATTCAGGATTAACCCTATGAGGCGCTTTGTACACACTTGTGTACAGCACTTGTTTTTGTTAGTTGTGTGGTCTTGTTACTAAGAAAGCCCAAGGCACATTGACCTCTTGATGAATTGAACCTCCTGCGTAATAAATGTATCTTCATTTAACTTCATTTTGCAGCGTACTGTTGAATATAGTCAATTTGCTGAAGGAACTACCATGTTCGACGAGGAGTTCGGCGTGTCACTTCCCGCGAGCAGCGTCAAAATATAATTTTCTTTGCTCACATTGAGCACTACCGAAATGGAATTGCACTCGATTTCTAACCTGAGATTTTATTTTACGTATGAAAAAAACAGTGCAAGAATGACTTCAGAATAAATAAATGATTAATTACATTTTAATTAGGAATAGTTACTCTAACACACATAAATCTACGTATTATGATAGTACTTGCGTTAAAATAGAATATCGTGTGCCTTGAAATAATCTGTCAATTTGACATATTTACAGACAGTTCTTCATAGGTGGTGCCTTAACGGGTTAAACGCCTTTAAGTTCTATTTCACGCATGAACCCACGGAATCCCTGGTGTGGTAAATAAAAATGTAACATATGTAGCACGGATCGAATCCCGGCCTCGGCGGCTGCATTTTCGATGGAGGCGAAAATGTTCGAGGCCCGTATACTTAGATTTAGGGACACGTTAAACAACTACAGGTGGTCGAAATATCCGAAGCCCTCCACAACGGCGTCTCTCATAATCATGTCGTGGTTTTCGGACGTTAGACCCCAGATAATATTAACATATGTAGCACCAAAGTTGTTTGTTCGGGCACTCCATCCCGTTACCATTTCCCTCATCACTCCATATTTGTACTCCCTTTATATGTGACGCCTCGTTAGCTGTTCAAAGGTGCGGCTTTTAGTTTACATTATTGCTTCGTGTAGCAGCTGCGTCAATTTAGCCCATTCTTGTAATAATAATAACTGAATGGTAGAGAAAATATATTCTACTGGATGGCTCTATGCAGCACTCCGACCTTAAGACACGGGTGGTTAAAATCTTTTTGTGGTGTGTAGTACCTCTCACAAAAGATGTAATGACGTTACTTGCTGGTTGCCATCTCAATAATCGTTCTCCTTCGAACATTCCTGTTTCTGTATGAAAGGTTGTTACTAATAAATTTATATCTCGAACGTAAATCGTAGTGTAACGAGTCACATTGAGTGACAGGATGTGCATTAAATTTGACGTCCTATTCTGCTGTCGGAAATTTGTGTAAGTCTACTTGATGAAAATTTAATGGCGAAAACGTTTTCTACAGCAGGCGTTTTGTACTGAAGGCGGGATATTTTATTCTGGGGCTTTGGTACAGAGAAGCAAGGACAAATGAGTTCAGAGGAAGAAAAAGATCACAGCATATCCACGGAGTGAATGATGATGAGTGGGCGAAGCTGCGGAGGTTCATCGGTAAACCGTGAATCTTCCGTGAATTCTGCCCAGTACATTATCACCGACGTGAGATCGGGCGCGTTTATACTAAAGGTTCGATGAGTTATGACGACTTGCAGCTCACTTTAATTTTACATGTACGCTGTGAATTTTCATTGTTTAGAAAACCATTGGTTTAGAAAACATCTGGCGTCTTTCGTTAAGCAGCTGGTGTCTTTTCGTTTTGCTTTAGAAACATCTGGCGTTCTTCCGTTTTGCTTTTACAAAACATCTGGCATCTTTCGTTGGTTTATTTCATCAATCAACGGCGTTTTGAACAAAATTTTTATTGTTTAATCACGCACAGGAGAAATCTCACCAGGCACTACCTTGGAGGTAAAGAATAGCTGCTAATGGGAATGAGAGACAGAAGAAGTCGGCTTTTAGCTACCGCTGCGAAATTTTTATTGTTCAACAACGCGCAGGAAAAATCTCCCACCGGCACCACCTTGGAGGTCAAAGCGTAAGACTGGTTACGCACTACGATTACGACTACGAGGGACGAACGGGTGCCGCCTTAAAGGGGCCCTGCGACACAATTTGAGCATGTCTTTTTCATCGGTTCTTCTGGCACTGTGGAATTCACCGATATCGTTGCGCAAGTGGCAACGCCGAAATCGAAGCGGTTATAATTTTAATTCACGGGATAAACTACCTTGATTTCGCACTATGGCGACACACATCGGCTATTTCTGTTACAGGAAGTGACGTGATGTCATGTGACAGTGACGACAAAGACCGTTCGTTTTTGATTGGCTTGACGCGACACGTGACGTGCAATATTCATATGGTGGTAGCTAGGCCCTACTACGGAGGTCTAAGAGGAGCAAAACCCATTGTTATGCTTTCTCAGAAACAAATGATTCCTGTTTCTAACTGATATATTTTCAAAACAACGAACACGACGCTAGGTGCGTTGTGGAATGGTAATCAAACGATACTCTTCCGCGTTTTGTCTTTTGCGGCATCGAGCGACACCGGCCACACCGGCACCTGCGAAACACGCAACGCTCAGTTCGGCGCGATGCTGTCAACGAAAAAAAAATTCTAAACGCTTACCGGCCGACGCCTTCCGCGTCATCGGAGGAGGAGGAGGAGGAGGAGGAAAAACATTTATTAACAGAAAGGGGTTTGTGATGCTCGGTCCGCAAGTACCATCTAGCAGTGCTGGCTGCCCTCAGTCCAGGACGCCACAGGCAGTTGCCGCCCTGCGTGCGTTAGCGTTTCGTCTGGGCCCATGGAGCCATCCTCGCGTTGCGCGGGGCTCAGCGACGCACTTTCAATTTGCAATGGCGTGCACGACATGCGATCAATCACTGCGTCGCAAGAGCTCGCGCTCGAGGTCTATTAGGTCTTCCAGACTCATTTTGTGCACTACACGACAAATCATGGGAGCGTCTGCTAGCTGACGGACGTGGTTTGTCGTAAGCATGGTAACAACGCCGTCAAAAAGAGGTGTAGCAATGCACTGTGTGAAGGCCACCATGAGGTGACATTTCCGGTATGTCTTTATAAGACACGCGCGGTGATTGGAACCGGTCTTTGACGTCAGCGGGAGAGTGAAATCCGAAAAAAACGTTTCTCGTCGTCGTCTGCTTGAGTTTTGAACTTTGAGGACTAATAACTTCACTTTGCGTGCACCAATTTGCATAATTGTTTTTGCGTTCGTCTCGGCATTCATAACTACACGCATTTGCGGTGCTAAATAAGGCAGTCGCAAAAGTGTCGCAGGGCCCCTTTAAGGAGCTTCGCCCCTAAAACGACGCTAAAGCACAGTTCATACGTGCCTCACCTGCTCTGAAAAGCAAACGAACCACCGAGATGCTCATACTATTTAAAGCTGCTTCACCACACTGCGAACCGAGCCGTTTTTGGTAGAAAAGACTCGCGACAGAGGCGCTTTTACAATCCCGACCAACTCCAGCCGGCGACTGCAACGCCGCGGCGCGTCACGGCACGAACTATTATGAACAGCGCAGAGCTAGGGGCTTTTTTGACGACCGCGCGTGGCCTAGGCACTAAAATGCGCGAACGTCCCTAGCCATTTTAGTCCCTAGCAGTGGCTGGAGCGGGGAGCGATTGTAAACGCCATGGCTGCGCTGTACAGTGTTCTGCGCCGTGGTTGTGCGCCAGTTTGTATTTTTGTAATATTAGCGCCGCCTGCGAATGTGATGATACGTGAGTGTTGGCTGTTTCGTGCAAGTGGTAGTGTTGAATGCGCACTGACGACAGGTTGCTGCTGTGTGGTCGCTTTTAAGTGCGATCAGGACTGATTGCAGTATGGTTGCAATTTGAGTGGCGGTATTTGTTACGGATTACTGGATTACTTTGGACCGTGCAGCAGGGACAGGTGTCACGCGAGCACTTTTGAATCGCTGGCGGCGTGAGGAGCGCTCGGGTACAGCAGTGTTGTGTGTGTACGCCGGTGAGCATTGCACTAGGAGTGGAAGCTTGCGCCGTTCATGAAATAGCAAACGTGAGGATATCCTGCGCTCATGGTTGCATGTGCGCACCGTACTTCTTCAGCACATCTTGTTTGCATACTCTGACAGTACATCTTGTCGGGTGTGAAATCTCAGCTAAGGCTTCTTGCGTTGTCACAGTTAACCATTGCAGTTTTTTTTTTTCTCAAAGGTTGAATTAGTAAAAGGACCGAGGCAGTTGCGCGGCCTTGGCACTTCTATCTTCTTGCTCTGGAATATTGCAACTTTGACCAGCAACATTAATGCTTGCCTAAAAGCCCTAAATTATTGCGGCGCAGTACTAGTACTTCGTTTACGGTGCTTCAAAGCAAGTTATTTACAAATAGATAATTTTATTGAAATGTGCTGGTGTTCTCTTTTACCGTGTGCTGGAGCCTTCCGTAGTGGTTATAACTCATCTAAGTGCAATATTTACAATATTTAGCATCGATGTTCTACTTACACATATACCCAGACTAACCATATCTATCCATTTTTGTGTGTCTGGGCATTTTGTTGGTTTAACCACTGTGGAGGTCTCAGTAAGGAGGTGCCAGCAGCATGAGCAAGACTGTGGCAATCGTGTTATTTTAGTCTGCCTTTGTGTTGTGTCCTGTGCTAGATTCTGAAGCATTAATAGGTCATGCTCCAAAATGCAATGTTTGTGAACTCTTGCTGAAGACAGAATGACCCGTACTAGGATTGACCAGTCCAACATTTTTGCATTTCTTACTTGTTGATAATGGGATAAAATGCCAATGGTCACATTTGCACATTTTTCTGTTGTATACTTTAGCATATTTAAAAACTTGCAAAAAAATGTCAAAAATAATTTTATATAAACCAAAATGCATCAAAGGATGTGTAGGTGAAATTTGACTTGCCAAGTGCGTAATGAGCACAATATCCAGTACATCTAATCACCACATCTCTCAGCTAAGCTGTGTTATTAAAGACTGATAAAGTTGATACCTAGCAGTTTTATTTTGCACACAGTCGCCCTTAGTACAAAAAAATTATCGATTGTTTTTGGTCAATCTGTTTGAATGTACAGATTCATATATGAAGGAATAGCATGGAAAGTTTTATGTGAAAATACTTGAAAGTAAATTATCACTGCTTGCCTAAACCGTAGGATGCAAAAAAATGTTTTGAGAAAACCAGCTTTAAGGATTTTAACCGACTGTCCGTGTAATAAAGAAACATTCAATAAGTCAAATTCACCAGCCTGTTGAATTTACTCCAGTACGTTCATCTAACAAAGTGGCAAAACACTGCAGGTTGTACGACCAAGTGCCAATTCCCACGAGGGGTGTCAAGGTGCTAGGCATTAGCAAGTCATCTTTCTTATCAATATGCTATGCGACGTTTTGTTGAGGGCATTGCCACACGACACTGTTGCAGCTTATCACAGATCTCGCGCAACACAACTTGAAAGTTTCACGTACAATGTTCAGCATGTCACAGAACTAGAGCATCTCCTTCACTTTGTGTAACCAGAGGGATTCTGCTTCGAAAATAATGACTTTGGGTGAAACGGAAACGATGCAACGATGTGGCTCATCCTAGAGACAAGAGTAGTCGCGCCAACAACTCAATCCCAACGTCATCAGTGCTTCATAAGCAAGCTTTAAAAGCCCCTCCTATTACAGGCTGCACCTTTAGCAAATTTCCACAGCATTTGACAGAGTTAATGGAAATTAGCAGCGTGGAAAACGAGATGACACACACAAGGAGAAAAAACAAGAACAAGCGCTGTACTTTCAACTAAGCTTCTTTAATCGGAAGTAAAACATATATGCATCCCACCACCAAACGGTGCATGCGCAAACAAAATTTGCTCTTTCGCTCAAAACCTAAAGCACACATGGCACATGTTATCCCAAGATATGAAATTTCCTGATCATGTAGTGTCACTGACGCCTGACTGACACATGCTTGTGACAGATTAGAAATGTGTGCGGCCTCAACAAGTTTACGTGCTTTCTGGCTTCTGTGTTTGTACAAAATAGATGTGGTCTGTCTGATGTCTTCTCCCTGTGTGCGTCGTCTCGTTTTCCGCGCTGCTAATTTACATCGATCCATACCAACTGGCCCAGCCTTCCACACTTTGACAGAGTTGTGCTGTAGATACGTACCTCTATCAAAGAAGCTTCTCTCCACCAACATACCGTGCTTTCGATGCACCAGTAAATTTAGGTTTCTGTGTAAGGGATTGCTGGTGTAGAATTTCATGCTTGGGTTGCAGAGGTCATCATGCGTGCGTCCAGTATGTGCGACCCAGATAAGCTAAGCCAAAGAGCATATGAAGATGTCAATGGCAGTAGTACGACTATGTACAAGATCAATGCAAGAGGCAACACTTTCACCTGTGTGCCTCTACAGAATTTGCATGCATGGGCAGTGACAGACTATTTGTGCCGTTTAATCAGAGGCGTGTTCAATGGAAGAAGCAAACATGCATTCGTTACAGAAGCTCTTTCAGGGTGTTTGAAGTTGAAATGTCTCAGCTCTGTAACTGTAGCAATCATCACTTATGCGAATGTCAGCAGTTGCACACCAAAAAGACTACGCATTGTCGCGCTTCACCTCTGACATCAACTTTCTAACGTTGAAGTTGCACCGAGAGCCATCGAGATTCCTCACATTTGCCAAGATTTTTTTGGCCAACATGATGACACTTCAGCGTTCATCATGCATTAAAAAAACTGGACACAACATTGCTGATGAGCTGCTCCATGCATCGATTGAGAAAGAAAGCTGAATAAGTGTGCTGACTGGCTGGGATCAGATGTGGGAAATGATGAACAAATGAAATTTACACATATAAAAAGCGAGGAAAAACTCACTGCCATGATCTCTAAAGTTTAGATGGACATTCCAAGGAAACACCATACACTCGTCATCAAAGGCTGTTGACTTAGGAGCCATGGTATGCATGTTAATTCAAGTAGAGGTTGATGAAGAGTTAATCGATCATCTTGGCAACAGGAAGGTGGAGCCATATCTGATACTGCTGCTCAACTATGCAACACTTCAAGGAAACAATAGAACTACTGGAAGGCAGATGCAAAGTGTTATTGCCCTGAAAAACTGGGTCTGAACTTTGTGATAGCAAGGAAACTGCCACTACCAGACAAAAGAAACCTTCGAGCCACTTGTCTAGCAAAAAGGGTCTTCCGCAGACGCACGACACCATGATTCACGGCCATCTACAAGTCGGCCCTGCGGAAGTAGTAGATAGAACCCACCTCAAAATTTGCCAAGGGTTTATTACATGCCACATAAAAAAAAATTTGTTCGGGAACAAGCATCGACGACAAAGCGGCGTATGCTGGCTGGCGCATCCTATTTCACTGCTGCTAGCAGTTGCTTTCCAGAAGTTGGTTGAACTAGAAATCTCTGTTGAATCCCATAGAGTTCTGAAACGTCAATGTGGCTGATATCATGAATAACAGTCTCAAACTGCCTTCGAAAGTGAAACATGAGCTTAAATCGTGTTCATAAAAGCGCACATTTGGAAAAAAAAGGCATTTATAGGCACTATAAAAACACTATAAAAAGACTATAAAAGCCCTCCTTAATCTCTAATTCATGGTCAAAGTGGCACGGTAGGGCACAAGGAACAAAACAGGCATTTGCCTAAAATCCCGTCCCTAATCATTATGTACCTATTCGTTCATTTCGGATACTTTTAAATTTCCACTAATTTATATTCGAAATGAAGCGAATTCGTTACTGTAATTTTCAAAGTGCTCAAATATTTGCACAAGCCTAGTAAAGGCATCAAATGGAAGTTTTATGTGCGAAACGCTCCATGGTGCGATTGGCTGGTAAGAACTGTGAAGACACCACTTTGCAGAATTCTCCGAAGAGGCTGCCTTGATTATGAAGAACTTATGACGGTGATCACAAAAGTTGAAGCTGTTGTCAATTTGACAACTTGATTCGCATTCATTGACGCAGAAGACGGCGAACCATGCACTTCAACACTGGCTGATCTGTTAATTGGCCGAAGGTGCACAGTGATACCACAAGGCAGCATCGATGAAACTGAGACATAGCATAAGGGGACCATCCGGAGATATCAGTACAGAAGGTGCCCAAAAGAAAACTTATAAATCATGACCGAAGAGTACTTACTCCAAGTGAGATCAGCGCACCTCTTCTACAAAGGGGGTATGAAGAAAGTTGAGGGCGATGTACTTGTCCATGCTGCAAAACTTTCCACATCAAGTGTGGCTACTCTCAAGGGTGATTTAAGTTTACGAAGGAGATGATGGTCACGTTTGCTTGTACAAGATAAAATGACAAGATGGCTTTGTGACAGCAAGGGTCATACAAAGACTGTACCCGCTAGAACTGTGGCCGTGACACCATTGCATGTCCGGGAACATGTTGAATTTCCCACACTTATTCTACAAGAACAAGAAAATTTGCATGCCAGTTAGCTCATGAGCTCCTTCCACCAGAAAGAAGCAGCCATTTTTAAGGTCTGGGCTCATGTGGACTCTAATGAACGTTTGTAAGAATTCCTAAATCAATGTCCGGCGTCCTGTTTGCCAGGGCTCATAGCTTGAGCCCTTCTTTGAAGTGGTACAATCTCCTTTTGAGCGAGCTGATGTGTGCATTTTTTTTTTCTTGCAAAATCTGCATCTCCAGCTGACTCATGTTTATGAGCTCTTCAGCAAATCCACGCTTGGTGCATTGATTCCTGAACTTGTGTTGACACTTCATATTCATCCTATACTTCGGGATATTTTATGCAGCACTATAGGTTTCTCCTTAAAGTCATTCAATGTATTTGAGAACTCTAAATGGTGTACGAAAAAACACACAACTGCAAACAATGTAAACAACACAGTGCCGCAGCACCCTGCAAGAAACCGTAACTTTCAGTTTCAGTTTCCGATGTGCTGCCTAGGAGGGGTTCAAAAGTTGATCATAACTTTTCTAACAGCTTCAATAATATAATTTTTTTGCTAAAATATTCTTGAATAGACAGGGAGTGTGCAAATGCAACATCCCCCCCCCAAATTATTATTTTTATTTTTTTATCTGGGGTTTAACATCCCAAAATGACCTTATGATTATGAGGGACGCTGTAGTGGAGGGCTCCGGAACTTTCGACCACCTGAGGTTCTTTAATGTGCACCTAAATCTAAGTACACGGGCCTCGGCATTTTCGCCTCCTTCGAAAATGCAGCCGCTGCGGCCGGGATTCGATCCCGTGACCTCCCCTAAATTATTTTTTAAAATGTGTTTTTGAAGATGGTTATCATACGTCGGCAAACTCACTCATGAGTCGACTCACTCAAATCGAGTCGCAAGTTTGAGTAAGTCTAGGTGAGTAATATTTTGGCTTGTCTGAGTCCTAGTGAGCCCTCAGCGCAAAATATATTTCTTGAGTGAGTTCCACCTTTAATTGCTGACCTCAGGTCCTATCCACTCACTTATATGCATTATTATCAGCCTTATATCAGCTTACGTTTACATTCAGATCTATTCACACATATCTCAATGCACTAGCATTCATGCGCCATCTCAATGTTTCTTGATCCGAGGCACGAGTTAGGGGAGGGGGGTGCCAAGACTTCCCCGCGCGAACTTTTTCTGGGACTTTTTTGATAGAAATGTTAGAAATATCTCGTGTGAGTCGCATATTTCATAAAAACGTCCTTACTGGATTGGAACCACTCATAACTCATATTTGATGGCACAGGATCAAGAGGCGTATCGTAGAGCACCTATTATGTGTGATATTGGCATTAAAGAACGAAAGAAGGAGAATTTCAAGGGTTCGTTTTTTCTTTGTTAGACACTTCAATTCCCTTTCTTCAGATTTTACACTATATATACTACAAATAACATCCCCTATACTTTCCTTGGGTTTCTGGTCTGTTAGTTCTATTAAATTGGCATTAAAGAGCATTCATACTATGATCGGGAAAGCTAATTTTATGCCAGTGGACTCATGAGTCGGCTCACTCAGACTCTCATCAAGCCGTGAGGCTGAGTGAGTCCGGCTAAGCAATTGTTGGCGAGTCCGAGTGAGTTCTCGGTACAAAATTTTTTCTTGAGTGAGTCCGAGCGAGTTCCAATATTTTTTGCCGACCCATGGTGGTGATCTACCTTAAAAGGCTGTGGTGTTGTGCTCTTATACACGAGGATAACTGATTGAATGTTGGCTTCAGCCAGGGCTGCAATTAGTGAAGTAGGTTGAGGTCGTTCAGATTCCACCCCCCACCCCAATATTCTCGTGCTTTAATTTTCAGGTGATACTAAAATATCCACACGCCTTTATAGCGATGATCACCATTTGCCAAAGTTAGCTGCTCTAGACAAAACCACCCCGAAAAAAAATATTGCTGGGTATGGCACTGACCACACACAGCCGCTCCATTATGATGGGGTTGAAATGCATAACTGCACGAGCGCCATGCATTTGTAGGAGGTTATGAAACACGAGGAACTCAAAAATAATTCAGGAGCTGCCTGCTACGTCATTCACCACATCCAATTTGCCACATCGTGCATGAGCTGGTTCCATTCCATGCCTGCAAACCTCTAGATTTTGTGACTCCCAGTAAACCTCTGCCATGTGTAGCTATGCAGGTCTATTAAAGATTACAGAATAAATCTAAACAAATGAGAAAATAACAGCTGGAAACTGCTTGGCATAATTGCTGAAGAAAGTGACAAAGTCTTTAAGTCAGCAGCCCAGTAGTGCCTACCAAAGGTCTTGCATGGTTTTGTCCATGACTGTATACAGTAGTGTCATTCAGTAGTTTCACAAGCTATTCTACTTGCGAGCATGAAAAATAAGCAAGTGCAGAGTTATGCAGCGGCTATCACAATGCAATGCTTTAGGGAGATGATCTGAATTCTGTCCATGGCCTGCTGCACTTTTATGATACAGGAAAATTAAAGGAACACCAAACATGACCAAATGTTAGGTAGATGAAGACAGAACAAAATGTTTTATTAGCAATATTTAAAATGCTTGCTTAGTGGACCTCTTTAGCGGAGGCTTAGCTTGTGCGCCAGCTTCATGTGCGGATTCATTGCCACCTTTTACACCCTTTTTCCTTTGCAACCTGCGGCAAAAGAAGCCTTGATTGTAACAGACATCTGTGTCATAGCAAACACTCTGTAAATGCTGGTAACAATCATAATTCTCGTTCTTCCTAATATTTTGCGTGTGAATAATTTGCATGAAGTATGAGCTAGCATTCAAGAATTAAAATTTCAATGCTGTAATAGCACATACATGAGATTGCAGATAATAATCTTGGTTTTTTACAGAACACACCACATCCTGTGAATAACCGAAATAGCTTTCAGATGGTGGTATGATATATCGCATTTTCCTGAATTTATGCAGTAAAGTTCTCATGAATTGAAATTCGACAATTTAGGGCTAAAAAATCATATGATTTTGTTTCCATTGTCTCTATTTTGTGTCACATCGGCGTAATTTTGACTAGAACACTAACATCACAGCCGACTTAACTTTCAGCAGCCAGAACTGTAACTGCATGATGTAGTTATTGTGAAGTATTGTGCACACCAGTTGTAATACTAACAGTTTTCATGCTGGATTTCAATCTGTAAGCACTGTACAGCAGCTCTATTGCATGCACAGTGTGAGGACACGTATTTCAGGAAACATAGCTATAGGCTAAAAATGGTCCAAAAGAGACCAATATTATTCAAATAATGCCCATTGCAATCATGACACCACCAGTGAGTGCCGCCAGTATGCTTACTGGATTGTTTGGAGCATTATGAAAGAGAATAACATGGTGCTTAAGACGAAGTACAAGAACGTTCGTCATCTTCACTTCCTCCTGTCTAAAGCACCATTTTATTAATCTTAAAACGGTGGTCTCCTGTTATATTCACTTTCAACAGTGAACAGAAAGCACTGCTTTTTGTGCCTTTCCAGAACATGGTAGTCTTGTTAATAGTGGCATACTTTTGTGTGTACTTGGCTAACTAAAAAACGTGCAAATTGTGCTTGCTTTATTCATTTGCAATACATGTCCTTTTGTTTTAATTTTGCCCTTCCTGCCACTTTCACCGACTGCAGTATGTACAAGATAAGTTACTGTGAATAAACGGTGTAAAAAAGGAAACTGGGGTCCATTTAATTTATTACGAAGACACAGCTCTGAGACACTTATCTCCGCCTCTCCATTTTTATTAACAGCCTGCGCTTTTCCATGAACAGCGGACTTTAGAGCCAGATGCACAAACGCTGGCAAATGAGCATAGCGTTCAGTCCCAGCCAAAAGTTTTCCTTTTTCTTTCTTTTTATGGCGACACGCACCTGCAATTTTTTCGGTGGTTTGCTCCATTCTTTGTCCTGTCTGGTATAACGGCGAAAAAGTAGTTTGGATGCGACGTATTTTGCTTAATTTTTTGCGCTACCAACGTTCGCTTGCGAGAGATACTGCCGTTGCAAATCAGTCACGAAAGCAGTCACTCGCGACTAGCTAGACATCATATCGTTAGAAAACCGTTAACAATTAGTAGATCGCGTGAGGATATGTAGCACAACAGCAACAAAGCGTACCGAGCTAATAAAATAGGCAGTTTTAGAATAGCGTACACAAGCCTTTGCGTTAGCGTTTCGAACCGCTGTGCATGCGTCGTAAGCTGCAAAAACGCCGGCATCAGCTGAACGGTTCACAACTTACCCATGGGCGAAACGAGGCACAGTTCCGAGCTATAGATGTTTGTGTTCATCAATGCGGTCACTTCAGTCAAGATTATTCACGAGGGAGGATGCGTTCGACGTATAAGAATCGCGAAAGTAGTACACTCTAGCGAAAGTTTGTAGAGAGTCCGTATTCAAAAACCTTGCGCGACGAAACAGGAAGCCGCCATGACGCTTTCCCTTCCACGGAAGTAGATGGTGCTTTGCAAAAGCGCTGCCAGAACAATGCACTGCAGCAGTCTGAACAATTACACCACATGAGTTCTATATTATTTCTCCTTGGCTTTTTTACGTTATAACTTTATTCATTATTGCGGCATGGGATCACGACGCGTGCAGCCTGCGAAGTTCTTTGGTTGCATCGTCAGTATCATCATCGGCGGCAGCCGCCAAAATTGAATGCAGAACCGCAGCAAAGGCCGCGCAGCAGATAAAATAAAAACGTAACGCTAAGTAGGTAACCGTAATAATTCGCTCTGTGAGACTTGATAACTTTCCACAAGGCATGTGGCAAAATGGTCTGCAATGCACTTACTTTGCGGGCAACTGAACTTGTCCATTTATTGATATACTAGCTGTAGGAACACTGACTGTATGCATAGACATGTAACCATTGAAACACACAATGGTGTCTAAGTGTGCGCAAACATTCACTTCTCAATGCTAGTACTGAACACAGGCTTGAATAAATGTCACACAGTGCAGCAGCTCCTGGAAGTACATACAGGTATACACAGAAAGCATATTTATTTACCAAAGTAATTCATAAAGCAAGAGTGCATATAGGACTGCTATTATGTTTGCATAACTTTATCTGCCTCCAAGAGATCCCTGTGACAATGGACAACATTCTGTTAGAATCACTATACTAACACATGGTTTAAAATTTCAGGCACACTGCATTTATATAAAAAAAATCAAACAAATTTTATTGATCTATCACTTATTCAACACAATTGTTTCTTTACAACACCTGTCATACAGAGTGGTGCTACATTGAAACTGTACATGCAATTACGTAGTGGGTGGCAACTGCATAGCAACTCTCTCAGATGAGTTGGTGCTCTGTACTCGTGCAGCAACTACCAACTTCACCTACCACTGTACAGTAGGTAAAGTTTCATGTTTTTAGCTCACAAGTACTTGGGTTGCATTTTACCCATGAACTTCGAGAACGTTCGGTTTTACGGTTTTTAGACCTTAAGAGATTCTGCAAAGGACATGCTTGCTGGGGCTACTACCCGAGGGCTAAGAAGGGATTGCTTCCCTTTGATTCAGCACATTTTAAGACAAATAAGAGAGCTACAGCTTTGATGTGCCTGGAATCTGCTCTAAAAAATCGTGCCCACATCAAATGGTGCCCAATTTTGAGAACCACATATGCAGTCTTTCGGCTGCAGGGTTCCCCAACTCAGTCTTGACTGCTCTTCCTGAAACCCTCCACTAAAAATTTAAACGTGGAACAGGATGCGCAACTGCGAAGGATCACCGGAAGACCCTTAGGCCAGAGGATGTACAATACGTTCATATAGTTTCCCACTATCTTAAGAAGATGAGAAGTAGGCACGGTGTTACAATTTGTTTGTCTACTCCCAATAAGGTGGAAAAGCTGTGGCCATGCATTTGCAACACCAGTAAATGTGGATGCTGGAAGAACCACAAAACGCTGTTGGTCAAGTGTTCCACAGAAGTGGCGTATTGCATTCCCATGTCATATGGGATGTTCTACGTTGGCGGAACTGGGCGCTTTGTCAATCACCATTTGGGGGAACACGCATAAAAATTGCAAAAGGTCGATTACAAGTACGCAATGTCAGCAAAATGTGTGGCCCGGTTTAAAGGGACGACGGTCTGCGATAGGAGTGAAGGCAGCACTGCACGTATCAGTTTAGAAGCCTATCATATTAAGACATTTGATAAGTGCATTAGCACCATCTCTTACCCTCTTTAATGCTGAGTTTCATCTTCTGGATGCGGCTGTTACATCTTGGATCTCAAAGGAAAATAAAAATCATGTTTTTGTGTGTTAAACCTTGTTTTGCATCCCTCTTTTTTTTCCCATGCTTCACTCTGGCATATATAAGGTGTGTCATTCTGCCATCAAAGGGGCCCTGCGACACAAATTAAGCGTGTAGTTTTCATTGCTTCTTCTCGAACTATGGAATGCACTGATTTCGATCATTCTTTTTGCATTCACCTCAGTATTCAGCATTACACGCACTACAGCGCTGCAGTTTGCAGATGAAAAGGCTATCCAGGGCCCCTTTAATCCAGTAGTAGGTCAGCGCTAGTGTGTCCGTGTCGTCTCTAGTGCAGTGGTTATCAGCCATGGATGATCTGGGAACCTCTTGCAGTGAGAGACAAAGGGTCAGAGTAATAAATTAACACAACATGCAGCTGAAACAGGTGGCTTTTATTTCTCCCTGGCAAAGCATGGTCAGAGTAATGTGCCACGCCGATTCGATGTCAACAGCTTGTTAACAAGCTGTGCTGTGTGCAGCCACCTTCAACCTCTTTTTTAACAATGTTTGTTCTTCAAATATTGAAAGCTAGAGTAAGTGTGCTCGCGCACATATGCCGAAGACAACTGCAACAGAAGCTTTGAAGCCATCTGATAAAGAAGTGGAATTATAGGTTAGCTTTGCCGTAGTGCAGAAGTGTTACGCGGCGAAGCATACCACAAATGAAAAGGGGCCGCTGTCGCAGGGAATAGTCAGCCTCCAAAAAGTTTTTTTTTGATGAGTGTCGCAGACGCGTTGGGGTCCGTGGACAGCCAGTTCAGAACCACTGCCCTAGTGGTTGTGTTCGCGCGGTTACTCGTCAACAATGAACCAACCTGCCCAAAAAGAAGTATTGACAATGTCTCGTTCTGTCTTGGCAATTTGAACATTGCGCGCGTTCTTGCTGTTAAATGGGAAAGAGAAAACGATGAAAACAAGAATCTACACGGTGATCAAGGCACAGACCAGTTTGCTTTTAATGACGGGAGTTCAACAAAACGGCGCACAATGCATTCGCACTGGCTTTCCAGGCGAAATTAAACGACCAAGCACAAATGATTGGAAGCAGCGACGCAATAACCCGTCTGCGGCTACAGCCTGTTGCCACACTACAGCCTGCTGAACGGCAAGGAAACGATTGCGGATCGTGTTTGCCGCAGAACACTCTAACATAATTTACTTACATAATTGGCATGTATGTACAGTACGTACTCGTCCGTAAACAACTGGAAGCTGCCGATGCAGTCGTTTACACGTTGCGAAAAGAAGCCTCAATACAGGGCATAACGACACCGGCTGTTTATCTCATATCAATGAGAGTTCACAAAACAAGAAGCACACATCGCGTTCATACCGGCTTTGCCATCGAAATGACCGCATGCTCGTGTGCATGGCAGATGGACACGTAACAAATGGCAAACACCTTCTCACACGCAACAACATCGAATGATGACGGGCCCGACAGCGACCGAGCTCTTTTCCGACGTTCGTATGTTCCACGGAAAAAGGAATGTTGATATCCGAGGTATATCCGAGGCTTTCCCTTCCACACAACACGGGACAACACCTACCTGCAACCATGGAGGCACTGCACTCTAGGGACTAAAACGGCTAGGGACGTTCGCGCATTTTGGTGCCTAGGCCGCGCGCGGTCGTCAGAAAAAGCACCTAGCTTCGCGCGCTCGTAATAGTTCACGCCGTGACCGCGCCGCGGCGCTGCAGTGGCCGGCTGGACTTGGTCGGGATTGTAAAAGCGCGCGACAGAGCGCGACAGTTTCTCATGCACTAAGAGCCTTACATCCGTGTGTGGCATTGACGTAGCCAGAGGCTGGCGGATGGGGGTTCACCCCTTTCCGGCATTTCATAACCCTGCATGTGCGTATACATACACACATATACAAACGTACGAACGTACATAAAGGGGCGTTGAGCCCCTTCCCCCGAAAAAAAACCTGCCTTCGACCATGGTGCGTGGGCTATGACATACGGAGTAAATAAATGTACTGCGTTCAGCGCCCTCGAACTTGATATTATGTTTCGGAGGAACGAGTACTGTTGGATTTCCGTGTATACTTCGACCACAAAACAATCAAAGGGCAGTTAGCAGAGCGGCGCCAGAAGATACGGGCAAAGAAATGTAGTACACAGGACAGGCGCTCGTCCTGTGTACTACCATTCGCAGTCAAGTGTCTTTCTAGCTGCCCTTACAAGTGTTCTAGAAAGCACCAACTAGTTTAAAGGGCAATGCGATTTTACATTAGAAGATTTCTTGCATTTTGACCTTCTGTTAAAGCCCTCACGCACACGAAACTGAACAAGTCAGGGAAGGGCACAGGGCAGGTCTCCGAGCCATGAAGTACGTGGAGGAAGCGACATCTTTTTACAGTGACGAAAGTCTTTACAGCGGTTAATTAGATTGTTGTTAACAGATGGCGCTCGCTCCGGGCAAAATTAGGGGCCATTAATTCTGAAAAAGGCACAGGATGGGTCATCGAGAAAGCTCAGCACGCCAGAAAACGAACTAAACAAGCAGATACAGGAGGACATGGCGCAGTGTAATCAAAGATCCACGGTTATATTCACATAATCGACCATTTCAATTCTTGAATTACATTATTAAAGATGTCTATGGCCACAGTTAACATTTTCATCGGTTGAGAAGCTTGATAGACTTGTTTTGTTTTTATGCACGAAAGTGTTTATGCCGGGGTCTACCAAGACTTCAATTACGTATTTCCGTCACGGAAATGAGGAACACGATCAGATGGCACAAAAAAACTCGGAAAATTAAAACATCAACGGGAGTCGAACCTACGACCTCTCGGACAGGGACAACGGATGCCGGGCACGCTACCCATTGCACCACGGCCTTTTTTTTCTTTATTGCCCATGTACACTGCGCCACGGTCCCACACTCTGGAGGCTTATAATAACACCCTTTATATGGCACACTTTCCTCTCACAGTGCAGTGGTCGTCGGGTGGTGTCGCCCTCTGGGAGCGCTGAAGTGGAGGAGGAGGAGGAGGAAGGAAAGGAACGAAAGGCAGGGAGTTCAACCAGATGCTCGTCCGGTTTGCTACCCTACAATGGGGGGAAGGAATGAAGGGATTAAAAGAAAGAAGAGGGAAGAAAGCACTATCAGTGTACATATACGCCTGTCCATTGCACACCTACAAGCGGTCGCTTTAACCGGTCGATTTTAAAAACAGTAGCAATGCTCGCGTCGCTTTGCTGGCCTGCGATGCGTAGGGCCACGATCCGAGGATCTTCTCTTCGGAAAACGGTCTCTCGTTTAGCACGTTCAGCGCATTGCGCAGAACGTTTCGTTCGTTCACAAAACGTACACAGAAACACAGTAGATGTTCTATCGTTTCGTGACTATTGCTCGAGTCGCATCTGGATGCGTCTGCCTTGCCTATGGAAAAAGAGTACGCCTTCGTGAAAGCTACTCCTAACCAGAGGCGGCACAATAAAGTTGCATCACGGCGGGAGAGGTGCGATGAAACTTGGAGCTTCCTCGATGGGTCTAGCTTATGTAGGCTGCGGTTCTAGACACTGGGGTCGCTGAACCAAGTTTGCGACATTGTGTCAGCGAACAAGTGAACGCGCCTTGCGGCGTCTGTCCTCGACAAGGGTATTGGGGCTGTCTGGGCCTCCTCGTGCAGCGTCGGGCAGCGTCATCAGCTAGGTTCTTCCGGCACAACGTCTCGGCAGCCATTGGAACACAACGTCATATTTCTTCGATAAAGCTTGGTGAATAAATTCTCTCGTTTCGTTTACAAAGTGCTCGTGCACCCTTCGTCGTAATGCTGATTGCAGACTCTGAAGGGATGCCTTAGAGCGGCAAAAGGCAGCCCAGGTTTTAGACTGCGCTTCCGCGATATAAAGAATAGCAGCACGTAATGCGGCAAGCTCCGCCGCTGTTGCTCTTTTCCTGTGGGACACCCTGAACTTTACAGTCACTTGGCACGCCGGGATAAGAAGAGCACCTGTAGAGCTGCCGCCTAAGGCCGATCCAGTGGTGTAAATATGCGTCCTTTGGCCATACTCCTCGTTGAGTAGTGACAATGTGACCGGTCGTAGGACCACTGCTGAATGACGGCTCATAATTGAATGCATCATGACCGTGGCCACCGCGATTAGCACCTGCAACGCTACGTTGCTACGCGTCCGTCCCACTCGGCGCGTTACCAATAGGAGAAGAGCAATTTTGTCAATGTTTTAACACAGCGCGATGTGGCGACCTTAGTCCAAGCCTTGGCCTATCTCTTAGCATTTGTCCTTATTGAAAATAGCTGTGCGACGCTCGCCTGCCTCGCCCGGCTGTAACACCGCGTTGCCCGCTTACGCTCGCCCCGAGAAAAATCGCGGCCGGGCTAGATGGTAGACACGACGCGCGTTGCGTTTCCCTCTAGTCCCGCCGTAGTGTTCAATAACTTTTTAACATGCGGTGGGATGGCAACCTAGGCCCAAGTTCTGCGTCCAGTCAGCGACGCTTCTCTGGCTATTACACCGCTTCCTCTGATTACGCTCTCACCCTTAACTACTACAGCTGCCACAAAGGTTTGCTTAATCATTGATCATGGACGTTAGTCGTCGTGATGGAGATGTGCCACCAAGCCTCAACGTGGGTGCATCCACGTTAAATGGTGTTATAGCTGCCAAACACCAATAGACATTGTGCAAGCTCTCTTACATCAATGTACAGTAAACATTGAACTACCTCTTTAAAGACACGTTTTACTTTCCTGCTATACTCATTCCTATGACGGAGGGATCAACAATGTTTTTTAGGTTGAGAGGTAAGACGACTGAAACTGGCGTTACAGAAACAATACATAAGTGAGACTGGCACCCGCTCGAATGTTACGTTTGCGTGATTATCCATATTCGGCACCACAGTGTCCTGCTGCGGTCTCTTGTTGTCCTCGTCTCCTTGAGCGCTTTACACGGTGACTAGAGCATCATGTTACGTTTACCACATGGGCAGCTTTGCTCCAAACAAAAAGAATAGTTTGCAAACCTGGAGCGTGCTGTGCAGCGTATATACCTCAGTCGAAATCCACGTACATGTCGGAAGACTAAAGCAACTTAGACAAATGCTAAAGTGAAACTGGAAATTGTGCGGAATGAATCGGCTGCGTTTTGATCGTGTTGTTTGATATTCTATCTTAGAAGTGAAATTGTATCCAAACAGCAATTAAAATGAAAAGCCTGGTGACGTAGTAGCTAAAGCAGCTCAGGCGTCGACATGGACAGGGAAGATCGTCACCGCAGTCATGGTTAGAAAAATAAACGATTCCTAATAATGCATATGGTATATAAATCACCGACCGCAAGCTTTGCGGCACTACTAATGTTAGCCGTCTACTTTTACGTAGCATATGAAAACAGGCTTGAGGTTCGTAATGGCGTGACCATTTTTAGAAAATAAAACTGCCTATCAATGGAACGTAAAATTGGTGTGTTGATAACAATGATATATTTTGTCACGTGGTCGTGACGTCGATGAAGACAGCAGTCGGCGTTTGCAGGATGAAACTGTTTATTTGGCCGAACTTGTGGCCGGAAAATGAGAACTGGAACTACAGCAATATACGCTGTACAATGATAGCGGCGAACAGGGCGTCCTTCGTCGATCAACTGACAAGCAGTCAAGCGCGTCGGCTTTTATACAGGCGCTATCGAACTTTCCAGCGATATCGCTGGTGGCGGCGTAATCTCTAGACAAAGCTGGAACATTCGCGTGCGAGGCGCAATCTTAACAAACCGATCTACTACAATCGCGACGCTTCTAGAACACTACTTCGCCGACAGCGTCGAGCGTTGATAACCGTGTCTGTCGGTCAAACCCGAATACATCAAAACAAGACAAAAAGTGGGCGTGGCATTGCCCCCCTCTGAAAAAGCATCGTCCCGATGCTTGTGAAAGAACATAGAAGAGAGAAAAAAAACAAGTGCATACACAAATAAATCACAATAACAAAGGAAAAAAATAGAGTCCCGAGGCTCGCTAACGCGCAAAATACGGCTTAAGGCGCACGACATGGACGACTTCAGGTCGCGCACGGCGCCGCTGAGAGTTCGTAATGCCGTCAGGGACAACCTCATAGTCGAGTGCGCCGAGGCGTCGAAGTACCCTGTACGGTCCGAAGTATCGTCGAAGAAGCTTCTCACTAAGTCCTCGTCGGCGTATTGGCGTCCATACCCATACACGGTCACCGGGTTGGTATTCCATGTGGCGTCGTCGAAGGTTGTAGCGGCGGCTGTCAGTCGTCTGCTGGTTCTTGATCCGTAGGCGGGCGAGCTGTCGTGCTTCTTCGGCGCGCTGTAGGTAGGTGGTCACGTCGATGTTTTCCTCGTCGGTCACGTTTGGTAGCATGGCGTCGAGCGTCGTTGCCGGGCTCCGTCCGTAGACCAACTTGTACGGCGTCATCTGCGTCGTTTCCTGTACGGCCGTGTTGTACGCGAAGGTCACGTACGGAAGGATGGCGTCCCACGTCTTGTGTTCGACGTCGACGTACATGGCCAGCATGTCGGCGATGGTCTTATTTAGACGCTCGGTGAGGCCGTTGGTCTGTGGGTGGTACGCGGTGGTGCGGCGGTGGCTTGTGTGGCTGTATTCCAGGATCGCCTGAGTTAGGTCAGCCGTGAACGCCGTACCTCTGTCAGTGATGAGAACCTCTGGGGCGCCGTGTCGAAGGACGATGCTCTCAACGAAGAACTTGGCTACCTCAGCGGCACTGCCTTTGGGCAGGGCTTTTGTTTCGGCGTAGCGGGTGAGGTAGTCGGTAGCCACGACGATCCATTTATTTCCGCAAGTCGACGTTGGGAACGGCCCCAGGAGGTCCATCCCGATCTGCTGGAATGGTCGCTGAGGACGCTCGATCGGCTGAAGGAAGCCTGCTGGTCTTGTGGGCGGTGTCTTCCGTCGCTGACAGTCTCGGCACGTCCTTACGTAGCGAGTGACGTCGGCTGGAAGGCGCGGCCAATAGTACTTTTCCTGTACTCGTGCGAGCGTTCGGGAAAGTCCGAGGTGTCCAGCCGTCGGGTCGTCGTGCAGGGCATGCAGAATTTCTGGTCGCAGTCCCGAAGGTACAACGATAAGGTAGCTGGCTCGGGCCGGAGAGAAGTTCTTTTTACGAGGACGTTGTTTTTCAAGAAAAATGATGCCAATCCTCGCCTGAATACTTTTGGGACAGCGATGGTCCTGCCCTCCAGGTAATCCACTAGACCCTTCAGTTCCGGGTCGGCTCGCTGTCGTTCGGCGATGTCTTCGGCACTTAGCGCTCCCAAGAAGCTGTCATCATCCTGGTCGTCGGGCGGTGGCGGGTCGACGGGGGCACGAGACAAGCAGTCGGCGTCGGAGTGTTTCCTTCCGGACTTGTACACGACAGTAATGTCAAATTCTTGAAGTCTTAAGCTCCACCGTGCGAGGCGACCTGAAGGGTCCTTCAAGTTAGCTAGCCAACACAAGGCGTGATGGTCGCTCACAACTTTGAAGGGCCTGCCGTAGAGGTAGGGGCGAAACTTTGACGTAGCCCAGATGATGGCGAGGCACTCCTTTTCTGTTGTGGAATAGTTGACCTCTGCTTTAGACAGCGACCGGCTAGCATAATTGATAACCCTTTCCAGTCCGCCCGTCCGCTGCACAAGGACGGCGCCGAGTCCTATGCTGCTTGCATCGGTGTGAATCTCTGTATCGGCGTATTCGTCGAAATGGGCAAGTATCGGAGGCGTCTGCAGGCGTCGTTTCAGTTCATGAAATGCTTCGACTTGCGCTGTTTGCCACCTGAATTCGACCTCGGTCTTCGTGAGCTGCGTTAGTGGTTCGGCGATCCGTGAAAAGTCTTTGACAAAACGTCTGTAATAGGCGCACAAGCCGAGAAATCGGCGCACGGCCTTCTTGTCGGTGGGTAGCGGGAAATCGGCGATGGCAGCTGTTTTCTGTGGGTCTGGGAGCACTCCAGTCTTGCTGATTACGTGACCCAAAAACAAGAGTTCCTCGTACGCGAAGCGGCACTTTTCTGGCTTCAGGGTGAGCCCGGAGTTCTTTATTGCTTGAAGTACGGATTGAAGTCGCTGGAGGTGTTCGTCGAAGTTCGAGGGATACACAACGACGTCGTCCAAGTAAACAAGGCAAGTCTGCCACTTCAAGCCAGCCAGCACGGTGTCCATGACGCGCTGGAACGTCGCAGGTGCCGAGCAAAGACCGAAAGGCATGACCTTGAACTCAAAGAGGCCGTCGAGTGTTATTGTAAAGAGTAAGGTGCGGACCGTCACTTTGATTCATGTACGGTGCAATGAAAGAAGGAGCCGTGCACGATAAGGCTGGTACACAAGCAACATATATTATCAAGCAGAAGCAACCTTTGAAGACAATACACGCATAACAGATATCCCCAAATACACTTCAAACGAAAATGTCAATACGCGTGGAATGTCCTAGAGTGATGCGCTCACATTCGTTGACATCCTGCTCACGTCCCGGGTAAACGTCTGCAGCACAGCAGGCCGACGGTCGACCGTCTCAACAGATAGACGAGACTTAGGTGCGCGGCTAGGTGAGCAGCAGGGTGAGTGGTGGTGGACCACGCGTTCAGGCAGGCAGACCGGAACCAGCAAGCGCAGGAAAGAAGCAGGCAGGAACCGGCCAGGTACCGGGCAGGACACGGACCCCTTGGTCCCCAGCGCCCGCAGCAGCGCGACCCGTCAGGAGGCTGCCCAGCGGTTGACCCGGGTAGCCCTCACGAAACGTGGCCTCTCGAACGCTGTGCCTCCGTGGCCACTACTGCCAGCTCTCTGCTTCTTCTTCCTTTTCTCTCTTCGCCGCCACCACCACGCGCTCCATTTTTGTCCGCAACGTGTCGCATTCCTCGCTGCTGTCCTCGTCTTCTTCACTATTTCACCACAGTTATAAAAGCGGTCTTTTCTCGGTCTCTTTCGTCTACTTCGATCTGCCAATAGCCGGTCTTGAGGTCCATCGACGAAAAGTACGTCGCGTTGTGTAGTCGACCCAGGGTGTCGTCTATCCGTGGGAGGGGGTACACGTCCTTCTTCGTGATTTTGTTCAGGCGCCGATAATCGACGCAGAAGCGCAGTGTCCCGTCCTTCTTCTTCACTAACACCACGAGTGACGCCCACGGACTCTTTGAAGGCTGGATGATGTCGTCGCGTAGCATTTCGTCGACTTGTTTCTTTATGGCCTCACGTTCTCGCGTCGAAACTCTGTAGGGGCTCTGTCGGAGTGGTCGAGAATTTTGTTCTGTTATAATGCGGTGCTTAGCAAGGGGCGTTTGTCGGACCCGCGATGACGACGAGAAACAGTCCTTGTATTGCAGGAGCAGGGTTTTCAGCTGGTCTTGCTTGACCTTCGGAAGGCTCCGGTTGACGTCGAAATCTGGTTCGGGACCTCGATTCGTTGAAGCAGGTTCGGCAGCATTGAAGAGGGCGAAAGCATTGCTGGCGGCCACACATTCGTCGATGCAGGCGACCGTCGTACCAATGTTGAGGTGCCTATATTCGTGGCTGAAATTTGTCAGCACTACCTTTGCTTTACCGTCACGCAGTTTGGCTATACCTCTTGCGACGCAAATTTGACGGTTCAAGAGTAGTTGCTGATCGCCCTCGATGACGCCTTCAAGGTTCGCAGGTTTTTCGGTGCCGACGGAAATAATGACGCTGGAGCGCGGTGGAACGGTCACCTGCTCTTCTATCACGTTCAATGCATGGTTCCCTGGCGTCGCGTGGGGCGAGAGCGCTTTGTCTGAGGTTAGCGTTATCGACTCAGACCTCAGGTCGATGACGGCGCCGTGGTCACTTAGGAAGTCCATTCCAAGTATCACATCCCTAGAGCAATTTTGTAGGATTACAATGCTCGCAGGATAAGTCCGGTTATTGATGGTGACTCTCGCCGTGCAGACACCAATCGGCGTTATCAAGTGGCCTCCAGCTGTCCGGATTTCGGGTCCACTCCAAGCGGTCTTTACTTTCTTCAGCTTGGTGGCGAACGGTCCACTGAAGACAGAATGGTCAGCTCCGGTGTCGACGAGAGCTGTGACGCTGTGGCCGTCGATAAGAACGTCGAGGTCGCTAGTTCGTCGTCTCGCGTTGCAGTTAGGTCGTAGCGTGGGGTCACGGCTGCGTCGGTGTGTTCCGCTGCTTCCATTTTGCGTCGTTGGGTCTTCTTCAGTCCGCGAGATTTCGTCGTCAGGGGTCTGTCTGGTTCGCGTCGTGTTCTGAAGGTTTCGTCGCGGCGTCGTCGTCGGCGGCGGAGGATCTTCGGTAGTTCGTCGTACAGCAACCGCACCTCCATCGGTTGCTGCCCTTAGTTTTCCGGATACGGGCTAGGCGACCGGCCCCGGTTTGGGCCAGTGTACGGTCGGCGGTGCGGTGACATGTAGCGGCCGGGCGATGGCGAGCGGGAAGGTCGTCGTTCTTGCCACTGTGTTCCGGTGAGGTAGTCGTCAATGTCGCGCGGCCGTTCGCCTGGCTGCGGGCGCGGCGCGTTGATGGCGAATCCGCGTAGTCCCATCTGTCGGTACTGGCAGCGGCGGTACGTGTGGCCGGCCTCTCCGCAGTGGTAGCAGAGCGGGCGGTTGTCGGGGGTACGCCAGACATCGGTCTTCCTCGGGGTGTTGCGCTGGCCGACAGGTGGTCGGTAGGGCGTCGGTGGCGGCGGCGGCGTCTGGCGACGGTACTGCGGCGGTGTGGCGTCTTGGCGGGGGCGTGGAGGAGGAGCATGACGGCGGGCTGCAGCAGCATAGCTCATAGCTTGCGGCTGCGGCTCTGCTAGCTGAGGCGCGCCGAGTGAATGCTGGATCTCCTGGCGCACGACGTCGGCGATGGACTCTACTTGAGGTTGCGACGAAGGTAGAATTTTTCGCAACTCTTCTTGCACGATTGCTCGAATCGTCTCACGCAGGTCGGCGGGTCCTAGGGCTTGAACGTCGGCGTAGCTTGTAGCCGAGAAGCTGCGGTTGTATTGCCGCGTTCGCACCTCCAGCGTTTTCTCGATCGTGGAAGCCTCCGATGCAAATTCAGTGACCGTCTTCGGCGGGTTCCTTATCAATCCAGCGAAAAGTTCCTGTTTGACACCCCGCATGAGGAACCTCACTTTCTTCTCTTCGGGCATACTTGGGTCGGCGTGTCGAAACAGGCGATTCATCTCTTCCGTGTAGATGGCAATATTTTCGTTGGGCAGTTGCACACGGGTCTCCAGCATAGCCGCGGCCCGTTCCTTGCGGACCACGCTCGTGAACGTGCTTAGGAACGTCGTCCGAAAGAGATCCCATGTTTGTAGGGCGGATTCTCGGTTCTCGAACCACGTCCTCGCGGCGTCTTCTAGGTAGAAGTACACGTGGCGCAGCTTGTCCTCGCAGTTCCAGTTATTAAATGTTGAGACCCTTTCGAAGGTCTCGAGCCAGGTCTCGGGGTCTTCACATGGCGAACCACGGAACGTCGGCGGCTCCCTGGGTGGCTGCATCACGACCGTTGTAGGTGGCAGGGGGTCTGTCATCGTCTCGGCGGTCGATGTGACGGTCTTCGGCTGCCTGGCGTTTTCGGGAAGGAGTCCGTACTCTGGTTGTAGTCCCTTCTGCCGGCGACTGGTTCGAGGATCCGGGTTGTCCTTAGAGTCGCCTTCTTCGCGGCTTGGGCTTGGGTCAGCGCTCCGCGGTGGTGTCCGGATCATGAAGCAGCACCTCCACCAGATGTCACGTGGTCGTGACGTCGATGAAGACAGCAGTCGGCGTTTGCAGGATGAAACTGTTTATTTGGCCGAACTTGTGGCCGGAAAATGAGAACTGGAACTACAGCAATATACGCTGTACAATGATAGCGGCGAACAGGGCGTCGTTCGTCGATCAACTGACAAGCAGTCAAGCGCGTCGGCTTTTATACAGGCGCTATCGAACTTTCCAGCGATATCGCTGGTGGCGGCGTAATCTCTAGACAAAGCTGGAACATTCGCGTGCGAGGCGCAATCTTAACAAACCGATCTACTACAATCGCGACGCTTCTAGAACACTACTTCGCCGACAGCGTCGAGCGTTGATAACCGTGCCTGTCGGTCAAACCCGAATACATCAAAACAAGACAAAAAGTGGGCGTGGCAATATATTAGGTGCACTGATATATGTATCATGCTCTCCAAATGCCATCACAAATAAAATAATGAGCATAGCAGATACAAGTTTCTCTCATATGTCCTTATACAACGGTTCCGTATTTGCCTTGGAGTGGCATTCCCGAACGCATATTCATTCACCATTGCAATGGCTGATAGCTCATTGCGTGAACTCTGCGGGTGCAGAGAAACGATCGCTCACCTTCTCTGCGAATGCACCCGTTTTGCACCTCTCAGCCCCATTGGGCCAGCTAGACAACCGGCCTCTCACAGAGGACAAAATCCTAGGGCTCTGGCCTGCCGGGTATTCAGTGCGAGTGATTATAAGGGCGTTGCTGCGGTTGCTTCGGCTAACCGGACTGAACGAAAAGTTATGACTGGTCTCACGCAATGCTTTTAGACAGTAACTTTGTAGTGTTGTTACCCATTCTCTTTATCTCTTTCATTCTTTCGTACCCCCTTTCGCCTTCCCCAGTACAGGGTAGCCAACCGGAGTTCTTCCTGGTTAACCTCCCTGTCTTTACCTTTCTCTCTCGTTCTCTCTCTCTCTCTCAACGAATTGCAGGAAACTTGCAATGAAGTTGTAGCGCACTCGCCCCACGGAGGAGCGAAAAGAAGACACCTACACTCCTCGAAGTTTGGGACAAAACTAGTTTATTTTCCAAGATAAAACAAGCTTCGAAAGCGACAACACAAAGGGGCGTGGCTGCGTATCTCCCGCGGCACACCGGTGATAACGTAAGGCATGTCGGCTGCTTATGCGCCGTGCGCCTCTGCATAAGAATTGGTATGCGCACACAAATAAAAATTATCGCGATGTTTATCGCGATAATTTTATCGCAATATCGCGCAAATTATCGTTTCGTCCAACGTAACCACATGTCTTGTTGGATAAAGAATGAAGAGATAAATAAGTGAAAACGTAACAAAGAGCAAAAAATAAAGAATAAGACATTTTTTTGTGGTTGTACGCGCAAAACCACTACATCAGTACGTGACATGCCGTTGCGTGCGGGGGAAGCGGGAAGGGGAGGGGAGTGGGGCTTCTCGTTAATTTTGACAACGGGTGGTTTGGCACACGGGTGGTTTTGCATTTCACCTTGTTGAAAATGGAGCCGCCGTGAGCGAAAACTGAACTCGCGTCCACGTGCATGTTGCCGAACAGCATATTCGCTAAGGTGCTACGGTGGGTTACTAAATACATAGATAATAAACAAAGTGTTTGAATTTTGCGACATCAATCAAATAACTTGAGGTAATCATGCATAGATGTCTCAGCGGCGGATATAACTTTCTTAGCTCCATTGAAAGAATGTGCTACAAAGATTCAGGGCTGACTTAAAAAGAAGGCACCAATATTTTGACAGTTTAATATACTATCTACGAAAGAGCATCAGACACAAAATTCATTTTCTAAGTGTTTGTTTATATGACTGCTGTAAAAGAAACCGCACCTTTTGTTTTAGCCAACACGTCATTCGAACAACGACAACCAATGTGGGATGTGTGTGCAGGAATTTAGCCAAAGAAATATCTGTAAGTAGAAAAAAATTCATACAAATGACATAATATAGCTTATCGTTTTGCAATATCTTATCGCATTGTCATGTGGTCGTGATGTTGATGAAGGGAGCAGTCAATGTTTTCAAAACTAAACATTTTTTTGGCAATCTTTTGGCCGCGAAATGAAAAGACAAGGGGCTAACAATTCACGCCGTACACTGCTAGGGGCGAGCAGAGTGTCGGCCGTCGGTAATCTGATCATCAGTGCAATGCGTCGGCTTTTATAGATGTCTTATCGAAGTTTTCAGCATTATCGCTGATGGCCGGGTTAGTTCCTGTATTAACTACACTGCTCGCGTGCGGCGCACAGTCTTATCTGATAATAATATCTGGGTTTAACGTCCCAAAACCACGATATGATTATGAGGGGCGCCATAGTGGAGGGCTCCCAAAATTTTGACCACGGGGGCTCTTCAACGTGCACCTAAATCTAAGTACACGGGCCTCCAACATTTTCGCCTCCATCGAAAATGCAGCCGCCGCGGCCGGGATTCGGGTCAGCAGTCGAACGCCATAACCACTTCACCACCATGGCGGGGCCAGTGTTATCTAAACATCCTAAGATAATCTGGAAGGTACCCAGACATTTAGGCGCGGTTTGCGCAATGCAGTGGTTATACCTGTAACGGACCGGTTACATAAAAATATAAAAGAAGTGACTGAAAAAGGTATTGAGGCGAGCTGGTTGGTACGGACCTATTATAACACACACAGCTTAATGAACACAAACACGTGGGGTAACAACAAGGACGGGCGCTGTGGCATAGTCCCCGCCTAGAAAAGCATCGTGCCGATGCTTATGACAGTACACCAAAGGGAAAAATGTGCATACACAATGAAAGAACAATTACAACACAAAGAGTAAAATACTAAGGTTCGCTAACGCGTATAAAATGGTTTAAGGCGCACGACATGCACGACTTCAGGTCGTGTGCGGCGCCGCTGAGAGTTCGTAATACCTTGTAGGGGCCCGAACTAACGTCGAAGGAGTTTTTTTGCTGAGTCCACGTCGGCGTATCGGCGTCCTGACCCATAAAAGGTAGCCTGATTGGTATTCCACATTGCGTCGTCCAATATTATGGTGATGGCTGTCGACCCTCTGCTGGCTCTTCATACGCAGGCGGGCGAGCTGTCAAGCTTCAGCACGCTGCTAGTAGGTAGCAACGTCGGGAGTTTCTGCATCAGTGAAGTTAAGCAGCGCAGCGCCGAGCGTCGTTGCCGGATTCCTCCTGTATACCAACTTGTATGACGGCATCTGCGTCGTTTTTTGTACTGCCGTGTTGTATGAGGTCACGTACGGAAGGACGGCATTCCACGTCTTCGACGTCGACGTACATGGCGAGCGTGTCGGCCATGGTCTTATTTAGACGCTCGGTGCCCATTGGTCTAAGGGCGGCAGGCTGTGGTTCGGCAGTGGCTTGTTTGGTTGTATCCTAAGATCGCCTAAGTAAGGTTAGCAGTTAAAGCCGTACCTCAGTCGGTGATTAGGACTTCTGGGGCACTACAACACAGGACGATGTTCTGAACGAAGAACTTGGCTACCTTGGCGGCGCTGCCTTTGGGCAGGGTCCCTGTTTCGGCGTAGCGGGTGAGATAGTCGGTAGCTGCGACGATTCACTTGTTTCCAACATTCCACTTGTTTCCGACGTTTCCGAGGGTTTCATTCATACGCTCATTGAGGCCATCCATCTGCGGGTGACAGGCAGTTGTGCCTTGTTGAGCCGTCTAGCTGTACTTCAAAATCGCTTGCTTTAGGTCTGCCGTAAACATCGTACCACTGTTGGTGATAAGGACTTCTGGGGCGCATTAACGCAGTATAATTTTCTCGGCGAAAAACGTCGCTACCTCGGCGGCACTACCTTTAGGCAGCGCCCAAGTTTCGGCGTAGCGAATGCGGTAATCCGTGGCTACGACGATCCATTTGTTGCCGGGCGTTAACATCAGAAATGGCAAGGCCATCCCGATCAGCTGAAAGGGTCGCCGAGGTGGGTAGACTGGCTAATTAGCGACGCAAGCCCTGCCTGCAGCGAGCAATTTTTATGATGTCAATCGATTGCTTTCACCCTTGGCAGGAAATCGTTTTTCTTTTGAAAACGTACACAACTACCTATTATCTCTTTGGCTTTAGTGGGTCGATGAGCGCGCTGAGATGCTAGGTGTTTATGTTGGGCCGACCAAAAACCGAAAACCAGGGAGTGATGATTCCGCCTGTGTCTAGTATTATTACGCTTGTCCTTGCTAATCGTGCTGTGGCTTACAACCACCGCGGCGGTTTCCATCTAAGCGCTAAAAACGCATAATCTTATTGAGCACAATCACGTTGTTCACCTAGCGATGTGGGCGCACAGAATGGTACAGAAGCTTTATATTAGCCCTGAAAAAATGTTTATAATGCGCAAAGAAATGGATTCTCGAAAGCTGCTACGACTGCCCAAAAGAACGGCGCGGAGCCATGTTCAGTTCCGTTCGGAACGAGGCACTGTCCGGCTATTCAGAAAACGTTTAGCTATTGTTTTACTGCGCAGTACACTCTTTAGTGCATACATGTCATTTTCACTTTGCGAGTTTTCAGACCTTCAACGACAGGCAGGTGATTCGAGAGAAGCTGTTGAAAAGAACCGCTACAACTGCTGATAGGTGCATGCAAGGTTTAATTGCTTTAGTGTAATTGTAGTGACAGTCGTTTCGTAGTTTCTCAATATACCGTGATTAGTTCCGTGTTCACGCTTACGTATTGCCATTTCCTTACTTTTGCCGCTACACGTATTCACAATGCTGCTTGGGGGTCTCAAGCATGCAACGCCTGCCTATAGCGTTACTGCGATAACAGTTAAATCAGTTGCTAGGGTGATTGATTTGTCCACCAAAGCTAATGTGTCACTCTCCATGACGCAAGCTGTCGTCGCAACGGCAGCTTACATAATCTCTGTTCTTTACCGATAACCGCAAGTGGTGAGCGCTACGCACTTCGCATTGTCGGAAGGAGCGCCTTATCATCAATTATGTGGTTGGGAGAATTCTTATATGCTTGTTTTTTATTAAATCGATTACTGAGCTCTATTCGTATGCGTGATACCGAGGATTGTATGCTGTTCTAACGTTTCTTCACTTCAATCGCTAGTGCTTTTTGTCCCATGAGGACGACGTCGTCAAAGATTGCGACCAAGTAGAGATTAACAGCTACGCTACAAGTATATATATATATATATATATATATATATATATATATATATATATATAACAGAAGCACCGTATCATGCTATCGGTACCAGAAAACGCAGTTTACGGAATTTTAACGCGATAGCGTTAGAGAGCACGTGTCGCAGAAATTGCGCTGTCGGTGGTCGCAACCGACGCTTGTGAGCGAAAAATCGCCTGTGAGCGAAAAATTGAAAAAGAAGCAAATAAAATACACATAAAAATCCTCGGTCCCATTGAGGATCGAACCTGGGCCGTTCGCGTGGCAAGTAGGTGTCCTACCACAAAGCCACGAAGTTAGTTGCAGCTGCTTCGGAAAAAAACACTACATAAATGCCATGTAGTGGAAGGAGTCTCCTTAACGCATTTTGTTCGGCAGGTGTCACGACGACAACGAGCCCATTCGGCGATTTCTAGGCGCATTGGCGAGGCCATCAAACTACGTCGAAAAAGGCGGGATAGTACAGCCATCGCCGCTAAAAATACACACGAACTTTCAAACATGTCTAAAAATGGACAATTATGTTCATCTAGCAGAAAACATATCAAGCCAACGCCGGCTTTCTAGAGGAAGCGTTGATCAAGCAAACAGCAAACGCTAGTTAATGTGCTGCCATCTGTGAGGCAATATGACAAATATGTCTCGACTCTTCATGGCCTCCGAGATGGCGGGCACGCGGCGTATATCTCGGAGGCCATGCGACTCTTGCACAGGGAAGTGCTTTAGATCAAAAGCCTGTACCATTCGCGCGCGCGCGCGTGTGTGTGTCTGTGTTCGTGTGTGTGTAACAATACACATGAATAAGTATGCACTTAGTGGTTGAAGTGCGCACTAGGGGCCGGATTTCGCCATCGCGTTCAACTCTTAAAGGCGAAGCTTAAGGGTCCCCCAATTTTTCGTTAACGTTCGTGGGCGAATGCTACGCATATATTAAGAAACAGAAACCTAATGCTAATTTCTGTTTCAGACGCGCCAGGATTTCAAAGCACCCTCAAATCAAACGTACGCGGATCATTTCTCTTGTTTCGCATGAATGAGACGTTGTGGTGCGAAGTATAGTGCTCTCTGTCTCTTTCTGCAAGGTAAAAAGAGTAAATTTTTGCTAAGACAAATTGCGTTAGACTCTCTTTTGTATAAAGCCCCAGCAAATGAAGTAAAACAGCTATGTTTGGACAGCAAAGAACACTAACATCAATATCTTCATACTTACACACATATAGGATACAGGCAAAACATGTACTCACCAATTCTAAGCTACTACTACACGTCTATTTGTCGTCATCATCAGCTAAACCACACAAAATTTGACAGCTTTCCTTATCACTGAAGGCGTTGCAGTTGTCACTCTTTCCTGATACGTGAACGCATGAATTTTCGTCCTTGTTATAGTAGAAAAAGCCATGTCCGTTACGTTCTGTGTTATTTGGTGAGCATTGAGTGCATACTGTAAAAAAATGCGAAATTTAGTGTCAGGGGAAGTTACTCGGAGTTATCTAGGGTACTCCCATATTTATTACTGAATAGGACGAAATTACACAAATTGCACAGCTTGCAGTAGTAGTGCAAGGCTGGAGCCAATTGCGGAGCTAGTGTTTGAGCTAGCTAAGTTCCGCTATAAATGCAAAGCGTTTGCTAGAGTTGCTAAGTTTTAAGTGCGGATCACTTTAGGTGCCCGGCGCCTGACTTGTCGTTCATTCACGCATCTCATGTGGCGTGATCGCGCTCACAGTAAAGCACTCAATACAGGCCATAACAAGGCTAGCAATGCTCAAAGCCGGATTAAAACGAACCAACAAGGTCTGAAATATTGTTCACAGAAATAACCAGAAGTAATACCAATAATGAACTAAAAAAAGTTACAAAAAATTCGGAAACGTGCGGCTGACTCCGGGGCCACATAGAGGGCGCCATCGCCTCGCCAAGCGAGCGAATGCCCCTCTCCCTGCGCTGCGTCACTACATCTGATGGGCGACACAACCTGACGATACTCGCTACAGACGACGCGTATATCAACTGGCGTTGCAATCAGGAAGTCTATAAAGCGCAGCAAAACGTAGCGCACATGTCGCACACCTAGTTTGCGAATCTCCCCAACAAGATTCTACTCGTGCCGGGGAAACCCTACATGTTTACCTCAAACATGGGCGTCATCGACGCTTTGGTAATTGGAGCAGTGGGAACTCTACGAACGGGAATCGCTGGGTGTACGTGCCACGCACTTCCTCAGGGTTCACGTTAGTGAAGCTGCCATACGTTTTTTTGTTAGTATTACTAGGTATGGCTGGCCGTGGCTATTCTTGACCGGTTTCGGTTGGTTCCACAGAAAACGCATGGCTGGAACATGCCAAGTGACTAGTTACATGATGTTATGTGATTTCAGTCACGTGGGTGGTTATATGATGTTACGTGATTTTAGTCTCGTGGCTAGTTGTTGCGGGATGTTACGTGATTGCTGGTCACTGACGAGTTACGCGATTTTATTCTAGTGAGTATTGTTACGTGCGTTGCACAATTTTTGGCGGGCAGAGGTCACGTCAATACTGTTACGTAAGGTTACGTGATTTTAGTCACATCACTAGTTACGTAATTTATGACGGTCACATGTCACGTAAATATATGTTGCGTGATACTGTGATCTTAGTCACCGGGACTTCCTGTTACGTGTTTGGCGGGACCATGTCACGTGACTAGTGTAGGTGATGTTACGGGATCTTTAGTGTCGTGACTAGCTGTTACGTCTGTTATGTTGTTTCAGTCACGAGATTAGCGACGTGATTTCAGTCACGTGACTACATGTTCAAGGTGTTAGGAGATATTAGTCACGTGATTACCTGTTACATGGTTTTGGTGGGAACATGTCATGTTACTAGCTGTTACGGGATGTAACGTGCCTTCGGTCAGGTGTCTAGTTACGTCGCTTATGCGGGAACGTGCGACGTCACTAGCTGGGAAGAGATGTGTGACTTTAGTTACGTGGCGGTGTGTGATATTTTTCGCACGAACAGTTGTTACATAATGTTACATTGATCTAGTCAGGTGGCTATTCACGTGATGTTAGGTGATTTTAGTCACGTGACAAGATGTTGCGTGATGTTACGCGATTTTGAAATTGAAGAGGGCGAAGGGAGGGTGTACCGGTTCATGATGATGATAATTCATGTTTGCACTGCCCGGTGCAACGAAAAACTTAGAGTTCCGCTCTCATTAAGCCCCATGTCGATATTTTATTTGTAAACCTTCCTGTCGTGTTGTGATCACTGCACGAATATTATAATGTCGCACGAACTAAGCACGAGACGGAAAGTTACGGATGTTTAATTGCAATGTGATGCGGTAAGCAGATATTGAAAAGAACATCGAGGAATTGAAGATAAGTGTTGAAAAAGCAACGCATTTCAACATCCATTTGCATAGAGGCAATTAAACAACCCAAATGGTCGCTGAAATGTGCGTAAGGTAAGTACGTATTACCTTTATGACATCTACCTGTATGCGGATAAAAATCGTTGAATAGGCAATACCCCTGAAGACAGGCACGTTTGTCTGCGTCAATGCAGAAACATGCAGCAGCAGTGCACTTGCCGCAACGCTGGCTCCAGCAACATTCCCGGTTGAATAATTTTTCTTCACTTCAAGCAGCCATCACACATTTTTCTAGTTTGGATTATTACCAGTGAGTTGTGACAAAAATTGATGAGTGATGATATGGCACATATATTTGTCACAGTATCACTGCTGCTTGCATGATTGATGCAAGGCTGAAGACGAAGACGAAGGGAACACAGGGTGCACAGGACCAGCGCTGTGTTCTTTTCTTCTTTAGCGCCGTGTCAATCACGCAAGCATTCCAACTAGGCCAACTTGCCTTTCTTTTCACTGCTGGTCCAGGACTGCGAAAAAGAATACATATATTGTTGAATGGACGGGGCGCAGAAAGGAGCGCCAGTGAAAGATGACGAGGATGGCTGTTCTGTGCGCTTTATATATATATATATATATATATATATATATATATATATATATATATATATATATATATATATATATATATATATATATATATATATATATATATATATATATATTATGATGAAAGCCGGACCCGCGGCCGAAGCGTCAATAAATCGCTTCGTACGCGCGTCTGTTTCACTGCTATATATATATATATATATATATATATATATATATATATATATATATATATATATAAAACGAGTTGCGCGGTAAACTCTAACTTGCTAAGACTTCTGTATAGGACCTAATCTAGCTCCATCCGCTTCTTTTCATCGAGTGCCTGCTGATGGGATCAGCAGAAGCGTAGTGAATAGTAATTCCATTCGGCCTTCTACCCATATATGAGTGATTCAACGAACTTGATGCGAAACCGTTTTTTTTTTGCGAACTGGCAGTTGATTTCTGTTTCCAGACAAGAAAAAACAAGAAAAATACCGACCGCCGTAAGGGTCTTCGAGTAGTTGTGTGAGAAATGCGTACTTCTGATGTTGCGCAGTCGGCTCCCATTTCACGCGTCGTCTGCGGCCGGCGTGATGAGACGATAAAGAGTTAGTGCGGGGGGAGGGGACGTGATCCAGATATGAGGGGATTTGCAGTGGATATGATACTCGCTTCGAATACTTAGAAAATCATCGTATCCGTAGTAAATCCACTTACGAGAGGTGACTTTTTCGATAGTATATTGTAGTATATTGTAAAACTGGGAAACAGTACGTTGCATGACTAGTAAGTTTTTTACTGCTGAGTGGACATTCTGGAAACGAAAATTGATTCGCGTCCGTTTACAGTACAATTGTAGATAGGTAGTTTTCGAGTAACGGTAACGTTGTGCAGACAGCTATTTGACGACCCTGGAAAGGCCGTTCGGCCAAGAAATAATGCTGCCTTAAGAAACAGTACCACAATGATAAGGACGTCCTCTTAGTAATCTACGACATATTGTACTATAAGTTCTTCTTCGCTCATGTGCAAGGAACTCATCATCTTGCCTGATTATCCTGACACTCCAGCAAGGTATATATTTCTTGCCCCATCAAACACAGATGGGAGGTTAAACACGCAGCAATAAATTGAAAACTGTGCATTGGGATAGTTTTCATTGTCGCACAGTTTTACCTTTTCGATAACCTCCTCGGACAACTTTTGTTAGCCCACTGAGAATGGCCAGCAAAGCAAGTCCTCTAAGGTAAAGCTTTATCACACCTAATGAACCACTAAAGTTCGTAATCATCTAGAATGGCAAAGAGAGATCTATAGATAGAGAACAGCAGAAAAACCAACCATAATGTATGAAATCCAGTAGGGGTTCACGAATATTGCATTTTTCTTGTGCGAATCTAATACGAATAAGGCAAAAAAGTTCCTTCTATTAATGAACCGAATATTGAATATGTGTGCGTCGGTAAAAAGTTGCCATGAGAAAGAAAGAATAATTTTTCTTACTTTTCCAAATCAAATATTGTAACTGCGTTTGTCTGTGCTGCAGCACATTGGAGATAGTTCTGGTAATGCACTCATTACAAATTGCCATGTAGCAAAAACAGCGGGCCTGCGCGGAACACGATGCCGAGTCGCAGCGTAAGCTGGTGAAACGGCCTCTATAAAGCCTATGGTAAACTTTCTTGGAGGTATTACTGCAAGTACAGTTGTGCGGTACCCATCACGCCATAATCATGGTTATTTGACGAAGTAGGGAAGTATCCACTGTGTCATAATTGAAGATTTTGCGATGTAGCGCGGTAAGCACGACGCGTTCATCCGGCAAAATGCGCACTTCGTAGCTACACAATGTGTTGATGCCTTTGCCTTTGATAATTAAGTCATAGCTGAACCCTTGTAATGAGTGGAAAGCTTTAAATTACACACTCGTTAAGCAGTTCACATTGTGTCACGCCCGGTGTTCTTTCACTAGTCTCACACGCAATATTACATCTCTTAACGTGATTCCACGCCCGCCTTCACGCCTGTTTGGGGTCTTTCTGCGATGGAGTTCCAAGCACCGGCATGGCTCCTTGGTAGAATAGACGACTTCCACGCAGAGTGCCTGTGTTGAAGTCCCCCTCGAGCCATGGTTTTTAAAGACGATAGTCTTTCTTGGGGAACTTAAACGCAGAAATTTTGGTCTGTCTTTCTCTGTGTCTTTCTGTTTGTCGGCACGTCACTCGATTCAGGCACCCGACCAAAGTTGAACCACTTGCCCTAGGGCCAGCCATCTTGAACGGCTGACTAGGTTCATACTTGTGTATATTGTTGATCAAAAAGCAAACATTACGATTATCTGAGGCGCAACATAACTAGGGAAGTATTAGGTGGTGTGTTCCTTTAATAGAAAATACATAGATACGTAGTTCTAGAGACCCTAGTTTCTTAAGCTGCGCTGAAAATGCGACTGCGCTGAAACTTGCCTTCCTCCGTGCCCTATGCACGAGCTCATTGTTGTGTGTCGGTTTCCGTTAAGTATTGCACTGTTCGAATTCCATGGGGCGCCGCTCTGGCATTCCTGTTTTACCCAGGCGGCGTGTAAATAAAAGAGTGTGTGGAGAGTACTCGTTGAGTGCGGACGTTTCTTCTGTTTCGGCGCTTCGCGCCAAACCGCGTGTTCGGGCTGGCTGGCGTCCCAGCCGGTCGCGTTAGTCACCGCCGGTCTTCGCCTGCTGCTGCGCCGGGACTACCAGCCCGCAACACAGCACACATGTTTCCCGACGTATTGCCAGATGGCGTCCATATCTCACGCAGCGCCTCTTCTATCGTCTTTAGACGACATTTGCAGCGAAGCACGCAGATACGCGGCCAATTGTTTTATTGTTCGCAATAACTGCAATGGACACCGCTGGCGGTGGCGGACAACTACGCCACCAAAACCAGCTATTGGTTTGAAAGAATACCAGCTTATGCTAAGCGCCTAATCTTACGCTGTAAAATAAATTGCTTGATATGCTTACAAGGCAAGCACTATCTTTGTGCTGTAACACATTTGAAAATGGGAAAGACACTCTCACTTGAAAATGAGTCGACAAGATGGAATGTACTGCTCGCACATAGCCTTTCCTTTTCCAAGCTGTTAATCATTATTTGGGTGACAGGCGTGACGCTTATTTATTGTCTCTATTTATAGAACGGGAAAGTAGAACATATGCAGTATTTATAGCTGCACTATAGAGCTAGGTAAACAACCGCTTTTGTCGAATCGGGGTGCAACAGATACCACGAGTTTCACACGGAATCAGTGTGAAATTTCATTGCGTGTTTGTAATTCAACATTGTGAGGTACTCTGTAGACAAGAGTATAGTAGGATGATCACGTATTATTGTAGAACACGAAATTTTCGAAAAACACTTCAACAACCGCATTTCAAAAGCCTGCATATTGGAAAAGTAAAAATTATTGGCCAATAGAGCCCCGCCTCATATCATCTGCCTCCACCTAACTGCGGAATACTACCAGGAAAATAAACACAGACGCAATAGATGCTGCGAACGCCGCGCTTGGATTCGTAGTTTCTTGCGTGTAGCGCTGTTCAGCACGCTAACATTAATACTCACCCACTTGCCAAGTTCTCGCTCCTAATCTAATTAAACATTTCCGTTTTAATCTCCTGCCGAGGATTAATTTTTCTATCAGGGGGAATATTTCTTAATGCAGAAGTTTAAGCGTTTTTACACATCTGTACTCAATGCCAGGCAATGAGAGTTGGCCCTTTCACAGATTAAGGCGCGCTCTGTTGCCGTCGGAGAATCGCAACAAAGCAATGCAAGAAGATGAAATTTCTGAAGACGTTATGCCCGCCTGTGTAAACAAACGAAGTTCGGCTTAAGCACAAAGGAGTCTCTAAGTTTTAGTCATGTAACAAAATTTCAAAATATATTCGTCAAGTTGCTATATTGTATAGGGTGATTCTTTGAGATCTGACATGTTTCATTTGGCTATTGTTTTGTTAAAAAGTATGCAACTTTAATTCACTTTTCGACAAAAGATTCGTGGAAGATGAATGTTTAATGGCTCCTTTCGTGTTTTGATATGCAACATCTAAAAAAGTAGATAAGGAAGAACCAAAAAAAGAAATGCTCTGCAAGGGGCGATCGCTTGTGCTTATAAGAGGTGAATAAAAATGTTGATTGCTATGCAGTATACCAAACAAGACTAGTGAACGCCTATAAAGGTTATAAAGGTGCATAATCAGTTTCCCTACAGCTGGTGTTGAAATGACCACCCAACACGTCAAATTGTTGTGGCTTCAACAGTATGCAGTACCTCTTGTGTGGGAGCCCGTGGAATGTCGCGGTTTTCGTTATTTATGTATTCTTTATTCTCCAAGCAGATAAAAAAAGGCGCGACAGGCAATCCAATTTTCATCCTTTCTGAATCATTTGCCCAAAACCGCATTAAAATCAAATCATTAGTATCAAAGCTATAGCCCAGTGAAATAGGTCAGTTCTAAAAGACTCGCCCTATATATTACAAGTAAGCATAACTACACGTAGTCGTACTTTCTATCCGTAAACTAAAGAGTTGTGCGCCTAATTACAACTTACCATCAAGGTACACGCACGGATAGTCTCCTCCTCTAGAACATGCTGCAAAAAATAAAGAATAAAAAAATATTGCAACTCCACACCAGTGGTTCCAAGCGTGATGTGCCGAGCTGGTTGGCATTTTTGTTGCTGTTTCTCTATCTTTCTTTTTCTCTCGACTATTTTACGTATGTCCTTTTTGTGTCTGTTCATTTCTATTTCTCTCTCTTTCTGTTTTTCCCTTTCTCTATTTCTCTCTTTCTCCTTGTTTCTATGCTATGCTTTACTCCCCCTCCTCCTTTCACTACATTTTACCCTCGCATATCTCCTCTTCACCCTCTCTTTCCAGTCCCCTTGCTATACTATGCTATACAAAGCTGTGTTTTGCTCGCTAGCGTGTCTGGATAGCCAAGGCGCTGCGATGCTCGTCTTTGGTTCGTCGGTATGCGCGTTCAATTCGCGCCACGTCAAGAAATTTTTTTCACCATGAATTTTTTTGTGAACGATCCCGTCGCGGCTAGTGGAAACCGCGAAGAGCTGCGACCAGAACCAAATGCTCTAGACCGTCCATCTGGTCCTCGGTGCACTCAAAAGGCGGGCACTCAGCGAGCCGGCAACGGCGAGCGGAGACCCGCGCCCAGTAACGGCAACCCCGAATACGACTTAGGCCCTCGTCGGGGCGCGCGAGCACCCAACTGCAGGCACAAATAAAGTTTGTACCAATCCAATCTATTTCTCATTCTGTCTAACTCTTTGTTTTTCTGTCTCTCTCTGCACTCGTTCTCTCGGGCATCCGAGTCATTGCTTCCCACGCCGTACAAATCGGTGCAGCAGAAGAGCGCACTCCGGCCGCTCATGTTCAGGTGGCGAAGCAGAAGACGAAGAAGAGGACGAAGAGAGCGCGAGTGAGCCGAGTTATTGCGTTGTACACGCTAGAAAGGTGGACGTCATTCATGATTATAATAGTTTACGCCAACACGTAACGGCGTAACGAAATGCATGACACTCCGCTGTAAAAATGTGTGCTTGTGTAGTCGTTAATGATTCTAAGATTGCGAATGCGTTTTGATATATGACTGTAACTTTCTTTGCTTTCTTTCTGCTACTATATCATTTTGCTGATCCTCACTGCTTCTTTTGCGATCCAGCAAATGTTACGATGTGATCACTTCGCGCAAGAGGCGCTTCCATGCACTAATAGCCTTTGAAGTGTTATCCTTTTACCTAATCTCATAGCCTCTGCTATATGAGCACCTATTATTGCGCTTTAATGTGCGATAATCCCCACGCAAATTTCGATGTATTCCACCCGTATACCGAATTCTGACGACCCACGATAGTTGTGTTTGGAACGTTACTTCCAGTGCTGGATGCAAGTTCGGTGCTGGAGCAAGTTGGCACAGCATCGTTCATGGGTACATTTTCCTAGAGGGTGCATTCGCACAGGCCATTCATCTGAGTGGCTACAGCTTATTTCTCTATTAGTAATTCCCTCACTAGAACTGGTGTTGGCCTCCTTGGTTTACTATTTTGCTTTTACCTCCGAAATTGTACCTGCAACTGCACTATGGCTATCTGTCTCCAACAGCTTCGAAGCAGCTGTCCCGTCTACTTCTATTCGCCTTGCGCCTATTCGTTGCGCCTGTCCCTTCTAATACTACTCGCCTTTAATGAAAACACCGTGAAGGGCACACATTGTCAAGTACGAATCCATGCCAACGCGCTCAAGCTTCTATTCTAAAGCTCCGATGCACTCTATAGCAGCGATGGTCCTAGTCGTAATGATACGAATGGCCACTTGAAACTGAACGTGGTAGCCCTTAACACCCGAGCTCTCTTAAAAGATGGCTGGATAGTGGAAGTACTCGTAACCTTACCACGCGTTCACTGACGTATCATTAACCTCATACTCGGGGACAACTTTGGCGTGCGTCTCGTAACGCCGTGGAAAGAGATGGCTGGCGTTGCATTTCTACGCAAACGCTGCTCAGCGTCTAAGGTACGGGTAAAAGGCGCGAGGTTTTCACGCACGCAAAAACGCAAAGTGACAACGTATAAAGTAAACGAAATACAAATATCTCGCTTGCGTGCGCTGCGTTCCGTCTCAAAAAGCTTCATGTAGATAATGAAGGAGTACTTTATATATCTCGTGCAGAAAATACGGACGCAATTGTGGGACTACATTCATTAGCGGTAGGATAAGTGCACTGTGGCTCTGTAGCTTTCCCTTCATTGCCACAGAAAGTTGTCCCCGAGTATAGTGACACTAGAAAAAATGGGAATAGATATAGTGTGTTGAATAGTGGCCGCGTCTTCCCTCACATTAGGGCTCTCTGTTCGCGCCTTCCCCCACATAGATCATGGCGTGGGCTTTTAAAGCTCATAGATAGTACGTGTAACTTTGATTAACTTCACAACACCGATGAAAGGATGGGATGCGTCGCGCGATAACTGAATAGCAGATACTAATCTGAAGCAGTACAGGCGTAAGCTTAAACGTCCCACCGTGTTGACAGTGAAGTAGGGTGTTGAATTTTCAAAGCAAGATGTATGAACCCAGTGCAGCGTAATTATGGGCGTCCTAAATGTGTAAAGGGGAAGAAAGTAGGCACTAGAAGAAGCAATTGACAACTATTGCATCGATTACAGGATTAGCAGATGACCAATTTCAGTTGAACTCGCCTAAAAGCAATGTATTCCGCATGATGAACACCTCCAGAAAGCACATAATTAGGAGAAGGAGAGGCAAAAGGTGACTTCAGGTTCGGACATGTCGCCGGCTCTATCGACAGACAGTCTGTCGACGGCAAGACCCGGCTAGCAAACAGGCCTCTAGACATTGTCTTTTACTACGCTACCACCTTCATTCGCTGCCACAACCACAACAATCACCTCACGCTCGCCGCTCTCAACGTACTGTGCACGCGCACGTGCACGACCTCGAAAATGACGCTCTGCTCACAGAAAATGTCGTGTTAGCACATTCTGAAACCTGGAGCGATGAGCCCACTGTGTGGTTCGCAGCAAGCGGCTTCATTTGAGGCGCGGAGGCGTGGGCACATATAGGAACACGGCGATGCGCAACTTCCATGCAGGCCACATCCCACTTCGCCGGCCGTCAGAGAGAACACACACAGACAAGCGGCGGAATCGGCGAGGTCTGCGTTGCGCACATCCAATTACGATATCAAAGACGTTCCGCTCGCCGCCATCTACCTGGAACTCTCAAGAACCCGTTCCACACATGCAGACGAATTCGTGAAACGTGCGTACGTTCTCCATCACAACGGACAAGTATGAGCACCATATATTCGCTTACCGCGTCTGCTGTAAACAACTGGTTATGTAATACATGTGCGGCTTTTCAACATGTATGTGTGCGTATACTATTTGCACATATATTTAGCGTCATTTCGTAACGTTTTACTCAATGTAACAAAATTACGCCGCATTCACCTTCCCGCCGCATGCTTCGTACGACATCGATTCCCACGGTACGTGGGATCTACCAAATTTTTAAACATGTGATTCTAAATGCATCACAACTCCCTGATAACATCTCAACGTATCTCAGTACCACCAGCTATAAGCAGCGCGATTTTTAGTACATGGTTAAGCTCCGCATAATGCGAAATATCTCACCACGTAATCACATTTCTGTCTCGTTTTGGATTGAAAAATACCGGACCGTATAGGCATTCTTGTTTAGCTCAGGTAAAATACCTTCCTTGCACATATGGCTTTTTAAGAGGGACGTGTTACTTAATCTACCACAAATAAATATGTTTACGTAACCTGGTTGAGATTTTTGTCAACGCTAGAAAATGACAATTCAGTCACGGTATGAAAATGGTGGCTTAGATAAATAACGGTGTTTCTTTGTCGTCAGCAGCAATTAAATAGTAAAATAGACAAGAAGAGCTTGTACACTCACTATAGACAGTCTCTACGTCGCCATTTACATGTAGCAATAGGGTGAACGTCAACGCCGCAACTGCACAGACAAATGCTTTGCGCATATTTCTCGATCTTACTAAGAAGTTATAAAACTGAGACTTGCGTATGTGCGGTGCTCATTAAATCTAAAGGAGTAGGAAGTGAGTTATAAGCATGGATTAGGTCACAGGTGTTTGAATAATAGGCATGTGTCTTGGTAATCAGCACTCGTTAAAGTTTGTTCCTGGAACCCCACAAATGACTTTTATGCGTGGCATGAGCTAATGCATTGACGTAATTTGATCGCTCGAACGAGTTGAAGTAGTTAAGGATTCTACAGTAACGACACTGTAAGAGACATATGTAAAAAGTTAAGTGTGAACGATGTAGTGCAGTATCGCTTGATTTTTAACGCCAAATCTCGAAATTTTGCACTATATGGGCACCTCCTTTGATTTCAATGTAAAAATTTGCGAGAAAAACCCCCTCAGCTGTCTCTACTGAGGTATCACAGTGGGTTAGTCACCTGATGGTCGATCTTGAATGTACGAGTCTAGTGGTAGTTTGCTGCAATGAACCCAGTTTTCGCGCGACTACATTCTGGAATATTTTGGCTTAACGTGGATTGATAAGTTGTATTTTGGTGACATTAAGAAGGTGAGCAAGACGTGTACTTCGTCACTGTAAAAGGATCTGATTGATAATTCACAAGTGCGCGGCCCTGCATCACACATTTACCGAACATTTTAGGCATGCTTATGTCACATTTTACTTTCTGAAGAAAAAAAAATATGCCGCCATCTGTTGGGCGAGCTGTATTGCAGAAAATCTAGCTTTAAAATTATGGATAGGGTATGGCCTTAACCCTTACCGGTACACAAGCTTATAGGTGCATTTTGTGTTCAACAGCACTCCGTCACCTCCGCTTTCTTCGTCAATGTCCCAGTACTCCTTCCTTTTTTTTACGCAGTAAGTTTGTTATTACGTCAGGTATTCTGCTCGACAAAAGCAAAACCTACAAACTACTTAGTATTTGGTATCCGGGCACGTGAGTCAATAAATAAAAAACAAATTGCTACAAAATATATTTACACATCCTTATACCTTCACGTGTCGAATATGAAGCGTGCTGTCAAGTTTCAACAATTAGGCATTTCTCAAGAGGACGACAAGAGTCCCTTTGAGGGTGGAATGAATTGTGAGAATTGACACAGGCTACACTCTGGCACTTCCTTCCAACATTACAACATATAGATAGCCACGGATATTAGCAGATGTTCGCGCCTGGTGCGTACGCAGGTCTGATATTTAGGGAAAGTGGGTGTTAAATATTAGGATGCGAGAGCCATTCTGCCTAGCTCCGGTAAAATAATAAAGTGCTTTCTCATTGAAGTGTGCTACCTACGAATTGGCAAGAGTTGGCTGAAGAAGGTTTATTGACGAGCGATGTACACTCGGGACTCGACCTGTTCTCACAGCTGGTTTGCAACCTGACTTCGTATTACCATCTCGTTTTTATCATCCGACATTGCTGGAGATCTACTCATTAGACCATCAACCATTCTGAGGTCAGCGAGAAAATGTTTGGGGATATAGAAAAATATGGCGAGACGTAGACTCTAGAAACTGTGTGCATGCTTCCCATAAGATCAATCTTATTGATCAAGAGTCCATAAGAATAGCTTTGTGGAATAAAGGCATGGAATGTACTGACACTGTTGAAACTTCGTCCGCAGTAATCTTTCAAAGCTCTTTATCGACATTAGCTTTTTCTGAAGGCACGTGCCGTGCAGGCTACATCAACTTCTTTGAATATCACACACAAAAGGTGATCTGTTTTGCCATTTATAGGGCGCAATAGAAACAAAGACAGGAAGTAACGACGCCAACACAGCACTATGTCCGCGTCATTCCTTTCAACTCGTGCTTTTTTTCGTGCCCTATAATAATATGGATTACCAGGGTGCCAAAGTATATGCTCTCTCCAGCGATACTTCTTTCTGACATTCCTTAAAATATTGAGGCAGTTGTTTCTATCGGACCTAAATCAAGTATTTTCTTTTTTGAAATATTCTGCTATTATTTCATTTTAAAAGCCACTAGCTGGCTAAGAGTTTCCGTACATAAGTAATTGCACACGCTCACTGTTTTTGGAATGCGTAAATAATGATCACCACAGAACAGGGCGTGTACATGCCAACAGTTTGTACTGAGAGGTCTACATCCTGGCAAGTCAAGGATAATGCCGCCAAGCCACAGTGACAAATATATTTTGCCGAGCAGGAGATAGTAATTTAGAGATCAGTTATAATGCGTCGAGGACCTAAGGACCCTGAAGAAGCTCGGCACTGACCGCTGGCGACTGCATTCTCATGAACTCGCATCTTTTTCTCTGCGGGCCGCCGGTATCCTCATCTTCATGGTAGGTGATGCTGCCACAGGTTATATTACAAGCGAATCAGGGAAAAACTCGACTTAAAATAACTTACACTAGTATTCGAAATACGCTAATATGAACACTTGTGACAACTTTTTGTCAGCGGGAACATAGATGGGGGAGCCTTCCCGAAACAGTAGCGTATAAGCTGCAGTAGCTAGTTATTGAACTCAGTAGCGTTGACCGACTCAGGCATGACTTATTGCGAGGCGTGATTGCACGCATCTATCGCTGCTCAAAGGAGTGCCATCAATAATTCCCGCTTGGTAGCCCTGTGGAAGTGGCATTGGGCTGATATTCAAGAAGTGGAAAGCAGAGTCTCCTTGATGGAGGCCGTATTTAAATGAAGGAAAGTAGGCAAAATTGTCAACAAATATGGGACGTTAAAGAAACTCGCACTAGGTATACATCGCAATACACATATTGTAATCTTGAGAAGTACTAGTGGTGCTTCGACTAGTTGTGCCAAGCCAGAGGGAAGAGCGGAGATGGGTAGCTTTGCCCCGCCACGGTGGTCTAGTGGTTATGGCGCTCGACTGCTGACCCAAAGGTCGCGGGATCGAATCCCGGCCGTGGCGGCTGCATTTTCGATGGAGGCGAAAATGTCTCAGGCCCGGGTTCTTAGATTTAGGTGCACGTTAAAGAGCCCCAGGTGGTCGAAATTTCCGGAGCCCTCCACTACGGCGTCTCTCATAATCATGTGGTGGTTTTGGGACGTGACACCCCAGATATTATTATGAGATGGGTAGCCTTCCTTGTATCTCAATTTTGTATCTGTTTCTTTATATTTTTAACACGAAAGTGTTTTATGCCGAGGCCCACCAAGACTTCAGTGACGTATTTCCGCCACGGAAATGACGTCGAAAAAATATACACAATCAGATGGCAAAGAAAAAAAGCTACCATCGACGGGCATCGAACCCACGACCGCTCGGTCCGCAACAACAGATGCCGGGCACGCTATCCACTGCGCCACGGTCACAGACTCTGGAGGCTTTAGGAACGCGCCTTTTATATCTACCACTCTCCCGGTCAGCTGGGTGGTGTTGACCTCTGGGAGTAGTAAGGTAAAGTAATTCGTCATTGCTGTGGCCTCCGCGATTAGCACCTGCAACGCGTTACGCGTCCGTCCCATTCGGCGCGTTTTCAATAGAAGTTGAATTTTGTCAATGCCTTAACACACCGCGAGGTGGCGACCTTTGCCCAAGCGGCGTAAAAGCGTCGGCCTCGCTTAGTATGACGCCAATACAAACCAAAAATAGCTCTGCGACGCGCGCCTGCCTCACCTGGCTGTAAGAGCGCGTTCCATGCTCACGCGCTCGCCCCGAGAAAAATCGCGGCCGGGCTACCGGGGCGGCACGAAGCGCTTTGCGTTTCCCTCTAGTCCGGCCGTGGTGTTCAATCACATTTTAACATGCCGCGGGATGGCGACCAAGTTCTACGTCCAATATGCGACGCTATTCTGGCTATCACACCTCGTTCTCTGATTACGCTTTCACCGTTAACTACTACAGCTACCACAAGGGTTTGTTTAATCATTTAACATGGGCGTTTGTCGTCGGTATGGAGATGTATCACCAATCATCAAAGTGGGTGCATACACGTTAAACGGCGTCATTAGCTGCCAGACATCAATATACATTGTGCAAACTCTCTTATATCAATGTACAGTAAGCATTCAGTTACTTCTGTAAGGGCACGCTTTACTTTCGTGTTATTCCGATTCCTATGACGGAGGGATTAACCGTGTTTTTTTATTTCTCCTTCATTTTATCTTGATGTATCTTTCTTTCTTTCTCTTTCTTTCTTTCTCCTTCTGTCTTGCCTAAGTTTTTTCTATCTCTTTTTCATGTCTGTTTCTTCCTATCCTTTTCTCTCTCTTTCTCTGTGTCCTTCTATCATTTTATACCTTTATTCCATATATTTCTCTTTGTTTCCATATTTCTTTCTATGACTTTCTATTTCTTTTTCTCTGTATATTTTCTTTTTCTTTCTATTTGTTTCTTCCTCTCTTTCTCTTTCCCGTGCTTCGCGTAGTGCACTTCGCCGAGCAGAATTTTCGTTAAATGCTCACACCTGCGGTACTTGGTAGTGGGGCTTGCCCAATTCTTGTGGCGCATACCCACATGAGGAGTTTTGCACGATGGAGTGCAGGCTACCGATAGGTTAAAGAGCTTTGCTGTTAAAACTAAGAAAATTGTAATAATTTTAACCTTTGACAAGAGCTAGACGCACTCTGTTCGATAAAGTTAGCTAAGACACCACCATTGTTTTATAACCTACGTTTTATTTCTCACTTGTTGACCACGTAGAGATGTAGAACCACATAAGGCAATTAAAAGGGCGGGCAAAAATAGCCGCTGTCAGATGGACTGAGATACAATAAATAACTTTTAAAGGTCCAAGCGGCTAGCAGTTCGCCGTTGCTACAATACAGACGACTTCGAAGGTATGCGCATTGAAAAAGGTTTCATCGATAGCACGCTTACTCACGTGCCTACGCGTTTTTAAATACAAATAATTTCTTGGCAAAGTAAAAATGCTTTTGCCGCATCTATCTAACAATTATCTGTGATTGGAGCACGTTGAATTGGCTCATAACAAAAACTTGCGTAAGTCCTAGTGCTTACACTGCACTTAAAGGAACACCAAAGGACACGGAGGCGGAGACAGAAATTTTTCTGGGGGGATCCGAGCCCCCTTTATGTAAATTTGTAGAAGTGTTTGATTGTTATATGCGCGCACAGAAAATGTAAAAAATTCTAAGAGGGAACTCCTAAACCATCTACCTGGCTACGCCACCGCAATGGCACTAAACCGTTATCATATAAGTCCAATAGGGCCCCTGTTGTAGTATGCCTGCGTCGTTTGCTGTCTTTAAAAGAGGTGACATTTTAATATTCTTAAATTCTTAAATCTGTTGAAGAGAGATGGTTGTTTGTATCATTCACCGTCGCGACAGTCGTTTTTCTTCATCTGCAGCTTTAGCCTCACAGAACGCAGCGGTTCTTTTTCAGAGTCGGCATTAGAAGTTAATGAAACATAACAGAGCATTTTAAATTCTTCCTACAGACTCTAATACACCGTTATGATGTTCAGCGAGAAATTGTTGGCACCATGAACTAAAGATGAATTAAACGTAACGCTCGTTTGTTATAATAGACTAAGATTTTCAAATTTAGGTCGCCGCGGTGGCTCACAGGTTCTAGTGCTCAGCTTCTGTTCGGAAAGACGCGGATTCAAATCCAGCCGCGGCCGTTGCATTTAGATATAGGCGAAAGGCTAGAGGCTTATGTACTGTGCGATGTCAGGGCATGTTAAAGAACCCCAGTTGGTCAAAATTATCCGGAGCCCTCCACTACGCCGTTTCTCATAACCCGAGTTGCTATGGGATAGTAAACGGTTTAATGCAACCATCCATTTGAGAATTTACTTTCCCGAGACAATAGAGCTGCAGAAATATTAGTGCGGTAGGAATTATATCGACACTCTCTGCGGTTTTCTGCCATCGCGGTCACGTTCTCTACATGTGTATGTACATACAAACATAAAAGCCACGAAGAAGAATAAATCGAAAGAAAAAATTCCGAAGCCCTCGTCTGGGATTCAGACCTGGGACCCTTCGCGCCGCAGCGCGCTGTGTTAGGCAACAGTACCACGCTCCATAGAAACTCCGGCCCACTAACGGCCAGCTTTTGATATACACCATTTACCGCTGGCTGTACGCAGAGCTCCTAGGTTCTTCAGCGCGTTCACTATCACCCGCGAGATGCGTGAAGGGCGCACTTTAAAGCAACGCTCCTAGATTTTCTTTCAGGTTGAAAGCTTCCTAGAGACACGCATGAAAAAGTTGACATTTCTTTACCCACTAGCGTAGTGGAACGCCGGGCGAACAACAGTGAGCCGAACGGCAACGCGCGGCAGAAAACGCAGAACGGAGGCTCCACGCGCCTGACGATAAAACAACGCCTCCGAGCCGCTAGCTCCGACGTACTCTGGGAACATGTGTTACGCGAAGCAGGTGGTGCTCAAGACATGCGATAACGATATTATTGTCATGACATCTCATTCATATTCGACATCCAATTGTGTCGTGCTAAGCAAATTGTGGTGTACAGTACAAAGAAGACCACACGGCCACGGAAGCACAGACACGGAGGCAGCTAGACCATGGTTTACGTTACCAGCGTGTCACAATGTTCATGTTGTGCTCTGTCTTTACTTTCGTCGTACGCTAATGTAATTTTGGTATATATGAACTTAACAAAACGGCCGCGACTGCACAAAGACGGTGGTAATAAACCTGCTCGTCGGGATAATAATGCACTGAACGCCATCACACGGCAGGAGACGCAGAGCGGTCACCTCACGAGCAGCTGTTTTCAATGTATATATATATATATATATATATATATATATATATATATATATATATATATATATATATATATATATATATATATATAGTTCAAAAAAATCAAGCACGTAGGAAAAATTCTTCTGTCAAGGACTTTACAGTAGTCCTTTACAGAAGCATTTTTCCTACGTGCTTGATTTTTTTGAACTTTTACTTCCGGGTCCTTTGTTAGCACTTCATTGTTCATATATATATATATATATATATATATATATATATATATATATATATATATATATATATATATATATATATATATATATATATATATATATATATATATATATATATATATATATATATATATATATATATATGAAATTGCTTGCCAGTGCATAGTCGACACTTGCAGCGCGCTCCTCCTGTGTATACCTGTGCATTCTTTCGAACATCCCTCTTTGTGTTTGAGCAGCGCGCTGCAAGTTACTAGCTGTTACAGTGGTTAGTTCACACTAGTTGTGTGTGTGTTACTTCGTGCTTGAGCAGCGCTCTGCAAGTTTCGTGCTTTCCATTCTTCGTGTGACATTCCAACTCATTGCAATCGCATTCATTGCTTCGGCCTTGCCACGAAGCTGCGATTTTAATATCCTCTACTCGCTCTTTGCCGCTCGATAAACTTTTATTGGCAAGTCACAGCGCAATGTCACTTTACTGGAAGATTCATACTTAAGATTGTGCAGCGCTCACAACAAAACAACGACGAACGAAAAAAGTGCACACAACATATGCTGTTAACTCACTAGGGGGTGGATAAAGAAATAAATGAAACAAACTAAATTTCTTTGACGAGGTGGAGTTTGAACTTTGGCCCTCAGTGTGCACTTCCCAGCGAGCACGTCGGCATTGGACCGGTCTCGCCCAACTTCGGCATATGTCGGCAGCAATATTGGCCCCACGTCTGCAAATCACGCTCGCGCTACTTTCACCCACATTGGCCCGACGGGGGCTTGCCGGCATCGGTCCGATATGTGCCTGCCGTTATTCATCCGATGACGACAAGCCGTCATAGGGCCTATGTTAGCTCACCGATGCTGTCGTGGTCTCGGCCCCACCGACGTCGGGAAGTCGCCGGTGTCATTGTTTGGCCCCGTTATCACGGTGTTTAAGCAGTGGTTGTTTACCGTGCGGTAAGTACGGTAATACTGCACCGTCGTGGTCTGCACGTAGCTAGTTTAGATGGAGACGCTTGCAGAACTGTCCCACCGTGACGGGCAATCGGCATCTATTTTGGGATGGCATCCGGCTGCTTGATTCCCTCCTCACCTTTAATGAGATTTGCAAACATTATCAATTGGCCAGGCGTAGCTTTCCGCTCCCGCACCCGCAACTCTCTAGGACCCAGCAGTTACTTTAAGAATGCTGCAAACGGGTACTTACCTGTCACCTTTAGTGTACAGCAAATTTATTGACAGCATAAAGCCGCACTGCCCTCATTGCGACGAGAGACGATGCAAGTTAGCCCACATGCTCTGGCAATGCACGGCGCTGCGCGATTGCTAGTATCTCAGCACAGAGGACGCCTGTAGGACGGCAATCACCAGCTCGGACCGGGAGGTCCAAATCCGGGCTGTCCAGAGGGCCCGCAATTTGGCGGAGGGGCTCGCTCTTCCTGTCCCTACGTGGGTGCGGCCCGCAGCCGACCCTCCCTCTTGAGGGGACTCTTGCTCCTCAGGACAATTTATAAATAAAGTTCATTGACTGAGTGACTGAGTAATTGCTCGATGCGTACAGTAACTCGCTTAGAAAGGCTGATACACGTGTTATAAAGTAAAACGGCTGCGTGCCGACCGCCGTAGTTCGGCATTACTGTATTACTGTTCTGTAAGTCAGCAGTGTTAAAATAACCTATCGCGGCCCAACGACATTCATCGACTACAATTGGCTACTATTTTCCAAGTAGTGGGAAAATATTTCGTAATTACAACAAATCCTCCACTGGGGTCTTAGTGTGCCATTGAGACCCAGAATTCTGTGGCACCGTGGAAGGCCTGGAACAGAATCATTTTTGTCAGCGGAGGAAGCTCAACTGCTTTCTCCACTGGAAGAGACTTCCTTGCGTGAAGCAGGAAGAAAATTAGGTACTCCAATCAGTTGCACACAACGTTATACTGGCTACGCTTTCGGAAATATATCGCTGAAAGGTTGTCAACCTTGCATTGCACAATTTTTTACGAAACAGTACGGGTAGGAACAAATAAAACCACTTTAATAGCATATTTAGGAACTCGTGAGTATGAAATAAACTTCTCAAGGTTATTGTTCATGCTGAATCAGGTGGAGAACGCGCCAAAATCTGAAGAAAAAAGGATTCAGCGCGTGCAAGCTGAATGATTCCTTTGGAACACATGTATGAGCTGGCACCTTGCGAACGCCATAAAAACAAAACCGCTTTCTAGAGCATCCACGCGGTCGCACTAAAAGTCTGAAAGCAATCGATTCCGTGGTTTTGTTCTAAAAAGTTCGAACATGGCGAAGAAAACTGTGCGACATACGAGTTCCACTGCCGCACAAAGAGCTAAGTAATATACGTTTTGGCCAGAGGCACGTGTACAGTCCTATTTCTTTGGTATCAACATACACTACCACTACAATTCCTGACAACAGGTGAAGATTAAAGCATACACACAGTTCATACATTCAAAGTTAGTAAAAGACGGAACAGCGCAGACGCTGCTCAAATCACCTGTCACCAAGTCATGTCACCAGTTCGCGCAACACAGCTTTACCAAAAAAAGGTAGTTCGGATGAAAGGTACCGCTTCTGCTGGTTCCATGTTGTAGGCCGTATGCCAGCGTCTTATTAAGTAGATCAAATGGTTCAATCTCCGTAAGCGGAACCAGGACGAAAGGGACAGAGTTGCGGTCACGCCATATGCGTATGCCTTGTCAAATTGCTTGAAATATAGAGCTCAAACATTCGTGCTCGAAGTATATTTAGAGCGAAGGCTCAGCTGCTTTGTATCGCAAGGTCATTCATAGCGTCGCAATGACCTTTAGCCGCCTGAGTGCCACCGCAACGCAAGGCTCGTCCGGTCAGCTTTCGTGAATGAAGAGCCGCATGGCTCGAGGCGCGAGCGATACATATAGGAGAACGACCTTCGCTCTCGACCGACTTGCACGTGACAGCCGCAGCTTCTGTTCCTTAGTGATGCTACGATTGGTGGCGAAAAGGCATCGCAGGTGCGCTCGCTCGGAGCTTCGCCCTGTGGTACGATGTGACTGAGGGAAGGCTTAACAGCTGTTTCTCCAGCGCTTGATCGCTCACTCTCGCCATGGATGCCGCGCAGCCTGGGCCGTCTGTGCGTGCGCTTCAGCGCTAGCTACAGGCTGAATCCAATCATCCAGTAGACATAGCCACAAGGACGGATGCAATATCTCAAGCAAAGTCAAAGTTGCCTGGTGGAACTGCAGAGCAAACAGACGCCTGATTGTCATGCTAAAGAGAATCTACCAAGCACGGAAGCATATCAGAACCGAAACTACTGTAGCCGCCGCCTGTGTGCGCAGTTTCTGCGAAACGAAACCAAGAATACTTTCGCTCGTGAAAACTAGGTTTACACGAATTCAACCGCAGCCAGCTTGCTGCGCCAGGAGTAAGCTGGCACGTATTTCCGGGACGGAAATACGTCATGAAAATATTGGTGGACCCCTGCATAAAACACTTTCGTGTTAAAATAAAGAGATACAAAGGCTGCCCAGCTCCGAATTTCCTTGAGTCTTGGCACCACTGATGCGGAGCCGACTTCATTTTTTAACAGTGGACATTAGTTCTTCCGAAAGGAAGAATTTACCCTTCGCTTTATTGCAAGAGACAATGTTTTTGTAAAAACGGAATGTGTAGTCGATACTATTATTACCGGTAGTGGGGACGCGCTGTGCCTTCCTCTTCCGCGAACGGGCTTGTGCTGGGCCCGCGAGGCTTCCCGGACGTTCTTGGTGTGTTGGATTGCCACAGGTCGCACATCAGTGGAACCGCTGTATATGCGACATCTCTCGCGCGGCTCGCTCCGTAGGCCGTCGTCCCGTCACTACGTGTTTACCGCTAGCAGGGACGTAAGATTTATGCAAGTATTCATTCAACTTGACCGGTAAGCTGCCTTTCGAATAACATGGTCAAATGGTGAACGTAAGCTTGAACAATGTGGTGACGTGGTAGCAAGAAGCATCACCGTAAAACCATCCCTGCCTTTTGCGTTTTGTATGCAGAGTATCATTAAAGAAAGGAGACGTTTATAAGCAGTTTTCTAAAAGGTAAATGGGTGGCGCCCTTCGAGCAGTGTTCCATTGGCTAGAGCTGCTCGCTGGGCTTGGTCCAGAATTGCGAGCTGGCTTCCCAAGGCCTGTTCCGAGAGTCGCACCTCCCTCGACCACTGTGGTAACGTGTGTGTTTGTCTCAGCATGGAGTTTGCGGCAGCGAGACGCGCGGGACACGTATGTAAACTGTGTCAGTGTTGATATCCCTGCGCGCAAGGGGCACTCATCGCGACATCGGAGGGGTGTATCTTAAAAAATACGTGCAGGTTGAGGTGTGCGTTCGTCTGCAGTTAGTGCCAGGCTCTAGATTGCTCACTGTTCGGTTTCGGGTGAGGTGGTGCCATGGTGCATCGCTTCATCCGTTGAGCTTCGAGATTGTCGGCTCGACCGCTTGGTGGCTCGTCGTCATCAGGCACTATGCATTAGTCGAGAGGCGCATCCGTCACTCGGTGTGTAATTGCACAAGCGAGTCGGCCGGCCTGTTCGTTCCCGGGCACACACGTATGTGCAGGACGCGAAATGATGCCATGGTCAAATGCGATGCTTGAGACTACAGGTTTTCCCACGCACTTTAATACAAGTGCCAGCTAAAATAATCCCTACGCCACTGAAATAATCTGAGTGCCATACTATTTAATCCATGTGCCAAACATTTAATCCAAGCGCGAACATATTTAATCCAAGCGCCAGCACGATTAGGCCGCGTGCCAGTGAGTTTAATCCAAGTGCCACCATGTTTAATCCAAGCACCAACAACTTTAATTCAAGTGCCAGTCTCTTTAATCTATAAACAATAAACAGTAATACGGGGCGTGAAAACGGCAGTGCAGTTGAAATACAGTTGCTACAATATGAAATAAGGTATCCAGAAAGCAGAAGACTGCACTAATATTTGTATTCGCCGCTATTATTCACGAGAAAAAAACTTACTGCCATCGTTTGCTTGAGCCGTGTTTGGAGGGCTTATACTTTGCTATGCATCAGTTTGTGGGGCAATGTTTGGCACGGGTGCGATCATATTAATGGGAACGAAAGAAAGGCATCTGCGTGCTGCTCATTACAAACATGTTAACGAATCTTTTGTATTTCAGCAAAATTATGTTTTAATCATTAGAGCTCATAATTGTATTTTGGTTTTGGCACACAAAAGAGCAGCAGCTCCAGGACAGGTCGTGTAATGCGAAGGAAAGACAATCTATGCTCAGTTCAAGTGACGCAATGGCTACCAAGATGTGGAAAACCTAGCTGAGGGCAGCAATGGTTCAAATGGAGTACGGAATTAAGAAATTATCAGGCTCGCGCAGGGCAGGGCGAATTGGAGGTAATTCCAAAAGCTTGTCGTTCTGCAGTGTACTAAAACATAGACTGCTGATTACGATATGTGGAAAACGGAAGTTATATTTTATATTCGTATTAGTTTTTATCTTTTAATAAAACAAAATGATGTGCCCGGTGATTTGAACAGTATTACCTGTTGGCCTAAATCACACGGTGACATATTTAATGCAGTGCGAGAAAACATACGCAGAGAAAACATAAGGCACAAGGACGAGCGGTGGTCCTTGCTCCTTCTTTTTACTTTATACTCGTTTTTCCGCGCTGCATTATGCATCTCACCGAACATTTGAATCTTACGGAGGTCAGCGAAATGATAAATTTATTGCATCAATTTTGTATATCCAACGTGTACACACACAAACACATACATATATTTAGTCAATGAGAGGGGGCAGAATGGAATTATAGGTAAAACGAAAGAGAACAATATTTTTGCACACTCCAGATCACTCGAGAATTGCAACATAAGCACAGGTTATAATAAGTATTTAATAGAATAGCGCTGTCTCCTAGGGCTTGGAAACGGACGTTCACAAGTAATCTTCACGCAATGCTGCAAGGACAAAAGAAAAATTGTGCCGGTCAAAGGCTGCGCCGTCCACGCGATGTATCTGCTGCATGGAGTGCCGAGCCGCGTCCAGCAGCAAAGAACGCCTGTGCTCCTTTTTCGTCATACCTTGCGGTGTCGCCAGCACTAAATCAGGGCGTTCGCTTAGGTAGGCCTTCACGTGCGACTTGAATTTCGAGAACACTTCTTCTATTGGGTTGGAGAAGGGACTGTACGCTGGCAGGCGCTTGATAGAGTGCATTGAGTTAGCCAAAGCTGCCTGCTCTGCCCGAGCATGAGCAGGTGCGCCATCAAAAATGAACACAGCTTCTTTGTTTGGCTCCTCGCTTTCCACACGGGTGAAACATCGTTGAGGAAATCGTTGGAAACAGCCCAATGAACTCTGTCCACTGCAGTCCAGTGAATAACGCCATTTGCGGACATACATGCATGATGTACCAAGTTCGCTTCTTTTGTCGTCGTGATTGTGTGGACAGCTGGTTGCCCTTTAGATTCCCTGTAAAAATTCCTGGAACACCAGATATTGTAGTTTGTCTCGTCCAAGTAGAACCGGCACACACGTGGTCCATCGGACTGCAGCCACTGGGCGTACAGCTTACGGCTGTGTTTGACGTCGTCACGGTTGCGGTCTGCGGGCCTCTGTGTCACGAGCTCCACCGAGTAGCTGTGGGCATCCAGCAAGCGAGCAACTGTGCTTGTGCTGATCGTCACTCCAGGCATTTCTCCCTCCAGGGCCGCCTTAATCTGTCTTAGATTAAATGTACAGTTTTCGTCGGCAATTCACCTCAAAGTACTCACAACATCATCTCCAAACGTTTTTTTAGAACCGCCACCCGGCAACGATTTTTGTCAGTCGGTAGCTGCAATCGATCTTGCTGTTTTTGTGTTGATGCCCAGGGCCTCCGCCAGTTGCTTTAGGTCGCCACCACGCCTGTAGACGTCCACAATCCTCGCTATGTCGAGCACCGACACCCTGCTGTTTTTTCGAAGAGGTTCATCTGGATCTTTGAAACGTGGCCCTCGCTTGTGTCCAGCCATGACTTCAAGCAAAGCTCTCTTCTCGTCTGGAAATATTTCACTCTGAAAACACGCATGTTACAAGTGACGACGCCTCAGGAACACATCGCCGTCTGTTACATGAACATGGCCATCTCCTTTGACGCTTTTACATAAAGCTTATTTGCATATAAACCCAAATAAATGCACGGTCACTTGTTTTAAATGGTTATTCTTTGATTTCAGGAATGGGTGAATATCATCTGTAAGTCACCATCGCTCTCATCGAGCCGAGCAGACGACTGCGAACGCTTTAGCGGAAATGTAGCCTTAGTGCCGTCTGCTAGCAGACGACGTGAATCCCTCCCAGGTGCGATCAACGGAGTAGGCGTTTACCCAAAATTTTGCAGTAGCGGTGAAGCATAAACTGTCTCGATGCTTAAACCTTTACCACGTGCTTATGATGAGCGTATACATTTAATACCCGAACATATATAATTAAACCGCACTGCTTTTTGAATTCTAAGATAAATGACACCAAAACGTTCGGGCAAAATATCGTAGTACCTTATTTCCTAAGCGCGACCATGCATTGGCAAAAAATAAATATTCCTCTCGCTTCATGTTTACTTTGTTCCGACATTTAGTCTATATAAATGGCAAAACGTCTGTTTCTTGTGTATGGATTAAACTGACTGGCACTTGAATTAAAGTTGTTGGCGATTGGATTAAGCATGGTGGCACTTGGATTAAACTCACTGGCACGCGGCCTATTGGTAGTGGCGCTTGGATTAAATATGTTGGCGCTGGGATTAAATGTTTGGCACATGAATTAAATGGTTTGGCACTCAGATTATTTCTGTGGCGTGCGGATTATTTTAGCTGGCACTTGGATTAAAGTGAGTGGGAAAACCTGTAGTTTTATCAGCGGTGCTGTTTAAGCTTTTCGCTCCGTCGGTTTGCGTGACCAGCGCAAAGCCGTTCCTAGCATGGCATAGTTGTTCCTCAGGCACCTGACGGAAGTCACCCCGGGGATTGACCATATATCCCCATGCATAGTATAGTAATGCAAGGGGTGGGAAATGGAAGCGATAGTGAGAAGGAAGCAAAGAAGAAGGGGGGGCGGTAAAGTGAGTATGCGCCACTGAATGCGGGCATGTGCCTAGTAGCTCCTAGTATAGCATAGCCGTGGACAGAACAGTAAAGCAATGGAGTGGAAAGAAGTGAGAGTGAGGAGAAAGGAGGAGAGAAGAGGACAAAGAATGGCATAGCCTTGAATACTATAGTTTAGCAAGGTTGTAAGAAGGGGAAGTGAGGGTGAGGTGGACTGGTGACAAGGAGTGAAAGGTAAACCATAGCATAATCATGTACAGTATGACAAAGTAAGAGGTGGGAAAGAAAAGTGTGAGTGAGGGTTGTAATGTGAGAGTCAGCAGGAGGAAAAAGAGGAGAGAGGACAATATAGGAGATAAGGAAAAAAAGGTGGACGAACGAAGAAAGAATTAGGTGTAGAAAAAGAAACATGAAAGAAACAAGATCAAGGAAGAATTAAAAACTACATCTTTGTTTGCCAAGTGGAGGCACGTGCTTGTCAAATCCGCTGTTTACTCAGATTGCACAGGCATGGAACTGGCTTTAATATTTTTTTCTTTCTAAACATAACATCAATGAAAACCAACAAACATTGAAGCCATGGAAGGCATAGGGGATGTTTTTGTAGTCATAATTGCTACTGTATTGTAGCAGTTATGATGTATACATGAATAAATTAAAATGGACGAAGACAACTTGCTGCCGGCAGGTACTGAACCTGCAACCTTCGGATAACGCGTCAGATGCTATACGAGTTGATCAACAGCGGCGGTCGCCATCCTGTCCACTTTATCGAACATTTGTGTGCATGTAGACCTGGGAGCATAATCAGCGCCACTGGCAAAAAGTGTTCCACATTCGCCGTCATCGCTGCCAGCGGCGCTGGCTAACAGCCCAGCATTCATTGTTATTCTAACATGTCCAGCAATACTGTCTCATTGGGTTGCATAGTGCATAATAAAATGTTTAAATTTATAAAAAGAAATGTTCTGAGAGTCACCATTCTTCGGCAGCGTAAGCTATTTTTGAATATAAGTTTCGGGACGAATTTTAGATGCGAAGCAGCTTTTGCTCGCGGCTGTGTCCGTCCTTGCATTGGCGACCGTCCGCTCGGGAACCATGTGTGCTGGCACGCGCTAGCGCGTTCGGGCCTGTGTAAGAGGCTGGGTAAGACGCTGTGGCCTCTCCCCCTTACACTCTCTCAGCAATCATATGATGGCGTTGGGGGACGAGATTCTGCAGACGCGCGATGAACTAACGCATTGTATCCTAGTCAGAGCACGCTGGCACGCTAGCGCGTTCGGGCCTGTCTAAGGGGCTGGGTAAGACGCTGTGGCCTCTCCCCCTTACTATCTTTGAGCAATCACCGTGATGGCGTCGGGGAACGATATTCTGCAGACGCGCGATGAACGCACGTGCTCCCTCGTGACGTGGTAATGAACCCGCGTGGCGTGCTCCAACAAGAGTTCGGGAAGAGTAACAGCAACAGCCACTACAGTGAATTCATGGTTTGCTCCACATGCATGGACGCGTTAACGTCGGGCAAGGTGCCCGTGATGAACGGAACTTTAAGTCGACCCATGCGCTGCTTCGCATCCCCGCATGGATCCCTTTAGTGGGAGATGGTCTAATTTTAAAGACGATAGTCTTTTTTGGGAAACTCAAACGCAGAAATTTCTGTCTGTCTGTCTGTCTGTCTGTCTGTCTGTCTGTCTGTCTGTCTGTCTGTCTCTGTCTGTCACCCGATTCAGCGACCTGCCAAAGATGAACCACTTGCTTACCGCCCACCCGTCTTGAACTGGTACGGCGCTGTTCATACTTGTGAACGTTGTCGATCAAAAAGTAAATACTATGCATATCTCAGGCCCAACATCACTAGGTAAGTATTAGGTGGTGTGTTCCTTTAATAGAAAACACATAGATACGTAATTCTAAAGACCCTAGTTTCTTAAGCTGCGCTGAAAATGCGACTGCGCTGAAAATGACTATGAGCGCCGACGAACGCCCTCTGTCATCGAGGAGGGAAACCCTCTGCACAAGCTCATGTTTCCCGATGTATTGCCAGATTGCGTCCATATCTCACGCAGCGCCTCCTCTATGGTCTTTACACGGCATTTGCAGCGGAATACGCATACACGCGGCCAATTTTTTTATACATGATAGGTTTTCTTGAGGAACTTCAACACAGAAATTTTGGTCTGTCTGTCTTTCTGTTTGTCTGTCTGTCACCCGATTCAGGCATTCAGCCACCCGGCCAAAGATGAACCACTTGCTTACCGCCCACCCATCTTGAACTGGTACGGCTGCTCATACTTGTAAACGTTGTCGATCAAAAAGTAAATATTACGCATACCTGAGGCGCAACAGCTCTACGTAAGTATTAGGTGGTGTGTTCCTTTAATAGAAAATACATAGATACATAATTCTAAAGACCTTGTTTCTTAAGCTATGGCTGCGACTGCGCTGAAAATGCAGCTGTGCTGAAAATGCCGTGCTATGCGCGCTGACGAACGCCCTCTGCCACGGAGGAAGGAAACCCTCTGCACAAGTTCATGTTTCCCGACGTATTGTCAGATGGCGTCCATATCTCACGCAGCGTAGACGCAGCGCCTCCTCTATCGTCTTTACACGGCATTTGCAGCGGAGCACGCAGATACGCGGCCAATTTTTTTCTCTCACTGAATCTCACTCATTGCTCTAGGAGTCTTTGCGACGCTGCCAGGTTTTTAGGTAGCCACAAAATTAAGTGTCCTTGTAGGAAATCTGTGTTTAACGCATAAACACGTTTTTCTCATGTACAGCATGTTAATGCGCAACATGTTCTTCGGCGGTGGGTTGTTTTCTCTAAATAGCGGCATGAAAAAGACATATAGCAGCATGCGAAAACAGCAGCCTAATAAAGCAGACGGAAAAGGTGGGTTGCAAGAAGCGCTTTATTAAATGCACTTCCAAATTTACTTGTGTACTCCTGTTGGCCAATATCCTCTTGGGTACATTATTTTCACTTTTGCGGTAGCATTCTTGCAATGCCTTTCACATTGCTCTTTCTCGTCAAAATTGTTACAGCCACCTGGCGGAAACGAACCTTTTTCGCACTGCTGCGTTGTACTATTGTAGCGCCAGCGAAACTCGTTCACCGGTAGACGAATGTAACCGCCTCCAAGTGGCTTAGGACAGAAGCATGCTGAAAGTGAGGAAACGAAGTATACAGTCATTTATAAACAAGAGGCAAATATGTGACGCTTGTAGCTTGCGCACTTCGATAAGTCATTTTCCTAGCAGAAGGTATAGTACACAACATCAGTAAATGTTTTGTAAAGAAATATTTAGCAATTGCTCAATTTTTTCTTAATGTCTTCCGCACGCGTTTATTGGCCAACATTGGAAACGTGCCAAAGCCAAAGCATTTCACACTTGCGCGAATACGAAAAAAATGTTATGCCATTCGGTAGTCTGCACAGTGTCTCGTTTGTCGAGACTGAATTATATTCAGAGACTGATGTTGCGCATTAGCACATTACCAGCGCCTCAGCACGAATAGGGACGTAGTACCGTGCTGTATCTTACCTTCGAGGAAACGAACTGAAAACATTACGCTCAAGAAAACGCATTTAAAATTTGTCTTCTGTGCAACAGATAAAAAATTCACTTCTTTGAATAATTTTACATCACAATGTTTATGTGATGATATCTCCAAACTAAATTTGTAGGCAGCTGAAGCGGAAAGCACTAGTGTCGAAGAAAGAAGTTAAACAATCGCAGCACCGGTATTTACGCATGTAATGCATGTAATTGCGAAATTTGCAGGAACAAACCATGCCCAAAAGTGGTGGTGTTCGGCACAAGGCGGACCATCTTGAAGCCCCAGTTGTCAGTGCAAGTTTCGATAATGCTGCTCCTATCATCGGTGACTTTTGATAATATTTTTCCTTGCAGCTACCTGTACGACACGGCCACCTCGTACACAGCTAGCGCGCATGTAATGCGGTTATATATTTGAAAATATTAATTTCCCGATCTGAAAAAGTCGACGACGCTTAAACGAAAGAGGTCAGCATGCTATTTAGATGTCCCAAATACCTTAGGGCTTCTAATACTAGAAAACAGCCAAGCTATATGTGGAGCAATTATATGCAATTTTCTGGGCTATAGCGCAATTTGTAAAGGCATTAAAACAAGGAGAACCCATTTTGCAAAATCAATTAGCTTGTTTCGCTAGGCACGCATTCGTGAAAGTGTCGAGTACATCCATCCTAATATGTTATTTGAAAGTCCACCCTATATTGAGAAGTATAGATATAGAGTGGACCTTCGTCAATATTGCGTTATCAAAATTTTTGAAGTATATTGCAACAGGAAATATTTTGTCATTGAGAACTCACCTAAAGGATAGATGCAGTGTCCGTTTCCGCCATCGCACCCTGATGTAGAACAGAAATATTGTAACTCGTTTAATGCGAATATATCGGAAGTTCCCTGCAAAATAACGGGAGCTCACGCATAGACACTTGAGTTTTTCAGATTTACGATCAAGATAGGGAAACATAGTGTTTGCTTAAAAAATCCAGCACATTTGTACAGTTCTAATGTCAGCTATGCATATAATATGACAATAAACGCAGAAGCTTGATCAATGATCACACAAGACGAAATTACGTGCTTCATCCGTCCCTGTTATTATTACGAATCATTATCAACATGTGAATCAGGAACACGGAGGATATACTTTTTTTAGACAGCAGTAATAAAATTATAATTAACATCTTTTCGATTGCTGATCACCTTTCCTTCTTATGCTTGCTTTGTGACTGCATGAACAGTTTCTTGTGTGTAGTGTTATCTTATAGAACTTATTTACGCTAGTTTGGGGGCTAAATATGCTAGTCCACAGTCAGTATAGAGTCGCCAGCTTTGAGCTGTATTTGGACTAAGGCCACGTATGTGTCCACTGATTTGTAGTCGCATTCTCACAAAAACTAGTGATGGCAACATATCCCGCGGTACGTAAGCAAGATGCGTATATATATATATATATATATATATATATATATATATATATATATATATGCTTCGCATGGCACAGGCCACCAGCCCATGTCAGCCTCACTGTCAACGAGGAGGCTCATGCACTAGACCAAGGTTTCACATTTCAGACAAGAGAAATCGAGCCCCCTTCAAATGCAGAGGAGTGCCGGCTCTCCTTCTATGATTTTCTCTCGTACTTTCAGCACCAAATGAATATTGTACATATCCCATAGTTTCATCACTGAAAATAGCGCAGATTGTACACAGGCTATGCCTACACCCTGTACTACAAAACATCCGATACCCAGATACATTCCTCTCCCCATGCAAACTATGTGGCAAGCCAGGAGATTTCTTACACATCCTTCTAACGTGCCGCACTTTCCCTCATCCCCCATCACCGGCTCTGACGGTGTGTTACTGGGAGACCATTAGGACTAGCGCTTCTGGTTTCGATCAGCGCTGTATGATGCGCTGCACGATCAAGAGGATTGCACCTCAGTGCATTTCCTTCGCTTTGTAAGGTTGTCGCCTATCAATGAAGGAGTACCCACGTGCCGTATAAGGTAACCCACGTTCACACACTGGCAATTATTGTTTTGACAACCTCCTGCCGAAACGTTCGTAAGCTTGCGTTTTGCACGTTTGTCACCTTGTTCTGCGGCTCTACCTATCCATTGCTAAGAGGTTTTTTTTAGGAAGAGACGTCGGCGAACGGGCAGGGGTCAGTAGCGTTCGGCCAAGCAAAGCAACTACAAAATCAGGTTGCTAGTGCATATGTCACTCTTCGTCATTGCAGTATATATACATGTCTTTTATACATAACTAGAATTGTCTAATTGTGTTTAGATACATAATCAGACCAGTACACCTAGAGTTAAACCTATTTGGCGTTTTGCACTGTTTCAATACCGAGAACCATAAAGTAGTGGCGGCTACCCTATTGTGCACAGAACAAGTACTTATTTGTCTTCGCATAAGGCATCATTATCATCAGCACCTTCTTCTTCTTCTTCATCACCATCATCATTGTTAGCCTATATTACGTGCCCTGCAAAATGACGGCATCTTCCAATCATCTTCAATTCGCCACATGTTGCGCGACCTCATTTCATTTCATCACGTCAAACTTCATTTCAGTTCATGTAACTCGGTGCCCTTCTTGGTATATCACCATCCTCCGGTAGACAATACTCTAAATTACGATCGGTTGCCTGTCCTACACGTTATCTCGCCGGTGCCGGTCCGTTTCTATCGCTTAATGTGAACTAGAATATCTGCTACCCCTCTTCTAATATCTTAATATTAAGCCTAGTTTGTTCCGTTCCATTGCACACTGCGTGGTCCTTGACTTTCGCTCTAGTTTCTTTGTTATCTTTCAAGTTTCAGTGAAGCGCTAAACACTGGCACTAAGAAGTGATTGTATAATTCTTGCTTCAAGGACAGTGGCAGATTACCGAGCTTTATTTGGGAGCGTCTTGCGTATCCGCTCCAAGCAATCCGTATTGCCAGGCATGCTTATTACTTTATGTGATTGTCTTTCGCCCACAAAAAGCTGTCACTGCGTCTGGGCTCAGGCCGCGCAGCAACGCTTGGAAACTTCGCGATAGTGCTACAACGTTCTGGTAAGATTGTTCGCACGCCGCGAATGGTCTAGTTTATTGTCGAGCTAACACGAGAACGAGTGATAACGCTGGAATTTTTGATCACACTTTTATAGAGTATGCCGTGGTCCGCCGGCGATCACATTATCGACGTCCGATGACTGTGCTGGCCGCAATCAGTGTCCAGCGAGTATAGCTTTTATTTTGAGTTTTCCTTTTACTGGGCACAAGTTTGCCCAATAAAAATTTCCGTATTTACCAGTCTGACTTCGACTTTCTTCACCGTCACAGCAACGACAATATGTTTCGCAAATTTTCTTTTCACATGTACAATCATGTGTTTTTAATTAACCTACGTATAAATATTCGTGTACACACACAGGCGGTCACTTGCCAAATACGAACCCTTTTTAGTTTAGCAGGCTCTTCAGCATTATCTTTGTCTTGAGCATATTCATATTTAGTGGTAATTTAATGCTTTCCCAGTCTAGGTCCTACATGAACTTTTGCAATCCATCGCTATCATTGCTGAAGAGCACCATGTGACTGCAAATTGCAGGTTCTTACTTGTTCCAAGTTTGTGTGTTTAAACACTTCTAAGCATGCAGTGAAGAGCGCTGCAGAAATCTGTATCGATTTTCCTGTAGTTTTGTGCTACAAACGGGTCATTTTCAAGTGCCCCGTTCATAAGCTCTTCGCTACCTTTCAGAATTCAGCAGAACTGCTTCGCAATACTTATTCGCAAATATTTCACGCGTCATCAAAAAAGCTGACAGGCCTAAATTCTTCTAGTCTGCCATGTTATTGTGGAATCATTTAATGTCACTTTTCGAGCTCACTGTCACTTTTGCTGTTTTGAAGCACTGCGCGACACCCTAGTGTTACATAGCAAAACGATGGAGCGTTTGATTGACCTTGCGTTTTCTTTATTTCCTTCTTCTCCTCCTACCCACCACGGTGGTCTAATGTCTGCGGTGCTCGACTGCTGACCCGAAGGTCGCGGGATCGAATTGCCGCCGAGGCGGCCGAATTTTCGGTGGAGGCAAAAATGCTTGAGGCTCGTGTGCACACTTATATACCTTATATTTAGGTGCAAATTAAATAGCCCCAGGTGGTAGAAATTTTCGGAGCTGTCCATTGGCATCACTCATAATCATATCGTGCTTTTGGGGCGTTAAGCGCCAACAATTATTATATTCATATTATCCTCCTCCTTCTCCTTGAGGCACGGAGTGTAAAGTGCAGAAAGTTTTTTCTGTATTAAGTCGCCTCCGTTTTAACAGTAGAGCTGATAGGCGTTTCGTTGCGCAGGGTAGAGCGAATTAAGTTATCATCATCATGAACTGGTTCGCGCTCGCTTCGTCGTCATCCGCATTTTCTTCGCTCCCACAACACATGCGCCGACTTTTACGGCGTGGAATGCAATAACCATAATGGGCGAGTCTTTTACGTGTCTTTTACGTAACCCCACATACTAGTCAGGTGACCAAAATCACGTAACATAACGCAACAACTAGTCACGTGACTAAATATCATGAAACATAATCTAACATCAACTCAAGTGACTAAAATCACATGACATCTGGTCATGACATTACAATTACGTACCATCAGTTATCGACTACTCACGAGATTGAAAATCTCATAACATCACATAACTAGGCACAATTACAGCTATTCACGTGGCTAAAATCACGTAACGTCACATAGCTACGTGACTGAAATCATCAACACCACCTAACAACCAGACACGTGACTAAAAGTCACGTAAAATCACGTACTAGTCATGTGACTGCTAGTAACGTGGCGAAAATCACGTAACAATAAATAACACCTTGTACCGTAACTAAACTCACGTAACACCATGTAACAACACCATGTAACAACAATCACGTATCACGTAACAATTAGACACTTGACATGTTCACTCTATAAACCACGTAACAACTACTCACGTTGCTAACATCACGCAAGGTCACGTAACAGCTAGTCACGTGGCATGTTCTCGAGAAAAACATTTAACAACTAGTCATGTGACTAAAATAATCTAACATCACGTAACATCAAATAACAACTGTCACATAGCCAAAACTGACGTGTCATGTAACTACTCCAGTGACCAAAATTACGTAACATCACGTAACAACCAGGCACATGGCATGATCCTGCCAAGAAGTTTGTAAGGGCAAGTCACGTGGCTAAAATCATGTCACTTAGCAGTTAGTCATGTAACATGTTTTCCCCAGATATACGCAACAGCCAGTTATGTAACATGTTCCCGCCAAAACCACGTAACACGTGCGTATAGTGGGGAACCGACCGAAACCGGAGAAGAGCCAAGCCTATCCGTACTTAGTAACTCTTGCAAAAACTTAGCACCCCTAGCAAAAGCTTGGCATTACTACCGAAAACTTAGAAGTAGCGAGGTCGATCATTATCTCCGCCGTTTTTTTTTTTTGAGCGACCAGTACAAGCTGCGCGCATTTTTTTATCAAATCGGCTGTTGTGCTATGTTCTCCAATGACTTTTTTGTAGGACTTATCGCGTGTGGCCTTCCTAACCTCGCGTATGTTGCGTATGGAGCTCCAGTGCCTTGTTCCACGCTGCTTTCGCTCGAAGGTGGATGACGTCTGCATTCTTTACAGTTGAGCGTAGAGGTCGCTGACTGCCTTCACTACATCGTTGAAATCGTTTTATGATCAATAAGCTTATCCTTCATAACGTGCATTTTGGTCCCTCTTACACATTTTTCTTTCTGCTGTTTTGATGCTGCCACTTTTTTTTTTGTCTGCTGCCTGTATGTCACTGAATTTGTTGTTCTTTATGTCCCGGAATTTATTGCTCTTGATCAGCATTGTTAGTTCTGTGAATCCTAAATAAATCAGTTCCACGTGTTGTTTCTTTATGAGATATTTTGAGGTGTGGAAAACTTTGCAGATTCTTGCCTTGGTGCTTTACCTCCGACTTCAATCGCGGCAGAAATCAGTATAGTTATAGTTTGGGTAAATTTGTCAATGTCGGTATTTTTGTCTTGTTCTAAAACATTGTGGTTGTTCTCAAGGGCAATACTAAATTCTTGGGCTTTTATTATGAGTATACATCTAGGTTGGTCTGCTTTTTAGTAGTTAATTTTTTCTGTTGCTATTCTCATTAAGGGCTATCCACGCCCCCACTAAATTATGATCACCTCATTTTATCCAATTTTTCTTTTTAAATTTAGACGCATTGAAGTTGGGACACCTTGTATGTAACGGCAAGGTTGAAAATGTATTTTGAAGAAGCGCTAGCTGTGAAATTTACTGTGGCTGCACTAAACGTCATCTCTAGGGAATAATTACATGTAATGTAAGAAACATTCATAAATTTTATTGCAATGCCACGTGCAGCTTTTGAGCATCACACACTGGAGCAGTGTCAACTGTCAGCGATAAAAGTTTGTTGAATATTGGTCACATTTTAAAATGCGTAATATCTATCTTTCTGGTCGTGCCTAATAGTTTGATCTAAATCGCTGCCGTGTGTAATAATACGCTAAATGCGTTCCGCATTTGCCTATGGTTATATCCGATGTCCAAATTTAGCCCAAAATAGCGAACAACAAAAACTTAACAGCCAAACAAAAACGAATGCGGGTAAAAGTGCCAATTACTAAAAATATAAGAAATGAAGAAATCAATACAATATTTTAAAAACCTGAACTTCACCGCAGCATTCGACGCATCTTTCATGAAGCATTGTCTGTACTCAATCTCAGTAAATCATTCAATTACCTGATATATTTTAAACGGCATGTTGGGTTAATTCACCACCATTTTGTTTCCCGCCACAGTACGATACACAATACATTTGTTGGTGTTCATATTCCTTTAAAATCAGAAAAAGGCAGGCTTTCATTGAAATACTATGGTGTCATATTCGGATTATTTATGCATACTCCCCACATCCTAATTTCCATTGTTACCAAATCGAGCTTGTTTTTTGCTTGTTTAGTAGCGTGCATGTGGCGTATTCAGTGCGGTACTACTGAGCCAGCAAGGTACAGACAAATGATACTCCTATGCATTGTATTGAAATTATGCATAGATTATTGAAAACCAGCAGATAATGAAGTCATGGAATGTATAGGGGCGCTAATTGCACTGTTTTAAGTTTATTGCTACAATAGTGATATAGCTGTGAAGAGAGTAAAGAGGACCAAAAGGCAACTTGTCACTGGCAAGGACCGAACTTGCGACCTTCGGATTACGCGCCCGATGGTCTTACCAATTGAGCTACAGCGGTGGTCGTCCCCTCGTCAACTCACCGGATATTTTTGTGCATGCAAACCCTCAGAGGGCTAGTCAGCGCCGCTCTAAGCCATACCGGCGTGTGTGGTACACCCTTTCTTTTGAAAGATGGTGTCACGTAGCACGTGAAGTTTCAACGAGCTGACAGCTGAACAATGAACCCTCACATACTACCTGGAGGTATCAGCTCTGCCGGAAGCAGATCCTCGCTATGAATTAAAGAAGGAAATTTTCGAAGGCTCGTTTCTTTGTTTGGCAAACCTTAATGAACACCAGCAGGTAATGAAGGCAAGCAAGGTATAGTGGCGTTAATTTTACTGTTCTAAGTGTATTGCTATAATTGTGACATAGATGTGAAGAAAGCAAAGTGGACGAAAAGACAAGTTTCCTCCGGCAGCGTCCAAACCTGCGACCTTCGGATAACACACCCGATGCTCTTACCAACTGAGCTACAGCGGTGGTCGTCCCCTCTTCTACTTATCGGCTATTTATGTGCATGTAAACGCTGTGAGTTTTAGTCAGCGCGGCTCTTAGACATAACGGCGAGTGCGGAACACTCTTTCTTTTGTCAGATACCATTACGTAGAACGTGAACCTTTACGAGCGGACAGTTGACCGATAAGCCCTCGCATTCTACCTGAGGGCATCAACTCTGACGGAACGACACCCTCGCTATGAACCCTCGACTGTTCGGTCCCTGCCGGCGGCAAGTTGTCTTTTCCCCACTTTCTTCACATCTATATCATAATTTTAACAATACACTTAAAATAGTGAAATGAACGCCCCTATACGTTCCTTGGCTTAATCATCTGCTGGTTTTCATTATTGTCTGTCAAACAAAAAAGGGACCCTTCGAAAATTCCCTTCCTTCCTTTATACATTGCCTAACCCTCATGTTGCATTCCGTTCATAAATGCAATTTACATGATGCATAGGTTACGATACAGCACCTTTATTTTCTTAAAGAACGTCTACAAACGCAGAACGATACTCACTCGATACAGTGTAATTTCTTCTTTGCGAGTGGCCTGCAAGATAACAAATCCACAACGTATATTCTGTGGCGCACTTCTTACGACCTTCGTAGGATCAATCTCGAGCGTTTGACTTTTCTAGCTCTAGTAAATGGTCATACGCACAGACAACACGGTTTGTTAGCACAGGTGGACAAATGACAGTAGACATTTTGACCGCACAATAAAGACGAGGACAGAGGGAGGTACGACGACACGGGCGGTGCGGTCCGGGCGGTGCGGTCAGTTTACCGCCCGTGTCGTCGTACCTCCCTCTGTCCTCACTTTTTTGTGCGGTCAAAATGTCAAGCAGTAAGCACCAACTAGGCCATATGCAAGTTCTCCTAAATGACAGTAGGACTGCACGCGCACACAGCAAATACTTTCTAATGTGGAAGACCTAGTTATTTCCGTAAAAGCCGACCAATGCACAAGCATCAAAAGGCTGCATATTAAGCATAAAACCTAGCCATTATTTCAGAACACAACAATAATTATTTCAGTGCCTCCCCTTGAAGCGCCACTCCAGCGTTCCAGTATGCAGCGCGATACTAGGCCCATAATCAGGCATGGCACTGAATGCTGGACCAATAAGGAGAGACATGAACATAAAGATAAGACCTCGGTAATTAAGAGCAAGCTAAATAAGACCATGCTAATTGGCACATTGGTAATGAGGGTACTGCTAGTTAAGGCTTTGCTAATTAAGACCTTTTAATTAACACCTAGCTAACTATGGCAATGATAATTCAGGTCGTGCTGATTAACACCATGCTAATTGCTGCATTGTTAATGAAGACTTTGCTAATAACCTAGGTCAGCCACAAGCTTCACTCATAGTCTATGCTTGCACCGCTAGTGTAAGCTGCCCACATTTATTGTCCGCCGCGCAGTACTGTCAGTTTGCTTGTATACTTTTATTTATCGGCACACGCTTGTCTAAAGACGTATTTCGCTTATAAAGCACCTGATATACGTGACCATGTGCATCGCAAAAGGACTCATAGAGAACTGAGCACACTTTTCTTTGTAATATGTAATTATAGCGCTACCACAAGGTTTCTCGAAGCTGGTAATAATCCACCCGCACAAATTATCGTTAGCTGGCCAGAGTTATGCATGTTAATTTCATTTGAGTAGGTGCTTAATCAGAGCAAGGTAATTTTAAATATTATGTGTAGCACATGTAGGCAAGTAAATTTTTTGGAAACCTCTGAACAAATATTAGACGATGTTCTAATATAAAGAGCATGAACGGAACCAATTTTGGTGAACAGCAATCTCGTACACATTACGTACCTCCAGCTGGTTTACGTTGTGGAAGTCCTGCCGAAAGAAAGGAAAGAAGAACATTAAATGCATTCGATCTACATTCGCATCGGTAAAAACGCCGGCTCTTTAGAATGTTCTGGCGCCTTCATAAAATGGCCTCAGCTGTTGCCTTGCATCCTGTTGCCGTCGTAGATTGCTGTTTTTCTCACGTGTGTACAAAGTCGCTATTTTTAGCTTTGCATTCGCTTGGCACATCGGCCATTGCGGCCTTACATTGCGGTCTTACATCCGCCGCGCCCGGCTATGGTGGTCTATTGTTTATGGCACTCGACTGCTGTACCGAAGGTCGCGGGGTTTAATCCCGACTGCGGCGGCTGCATTTTCGATGGAGGCGAAGGTGTTTGAGGCCCGTGTACTTAAATTTGTGTGCACGTTAAAGAACCCCATGTGGTCGAAATTTCCGGAGCCTTCCATTACGGCGGCCCTCATAATCATATCGTGGTTGTGGGACGTTAAACCCCAAATATTATTATAACATGCGCCGCGCCAGCGCGATTTGCACTATATTTTCACTGGGGCATAACCTCAGTTGACGTATAATGGCAATGACAACGCAACACACGTGAGCCTCCTGGTTTGGCTTTATCTTCATAGATATTTATGGTAAAATAGGCCGTTTTGAACACAGAAGTCGGTTCAAGTAAAAGCTTTTCAAGTGAAGAAGAATTGCAGTGTGAGATTTTCAGAATAAAAGATCAACACTCGAAAGGAATATACGCAGAATAATGTTGGTTGTTTGATCATGTCTCCATGTGCTGTTTAAATGAATGATCCCTTGTTTGAATGATAGAGAGAGAGAGAGAGAGAAATGATTTAATGAAAAGCTGGAGATGTTTCCCTGGCTATACGCCTGACATGTTACTCCAGGTGCTGGGTGATGATTACGATATCTGCGCTGATAACCATCTAATGCATACAACCACACACACACAGACTACACTAATTACAAAGTTTCGTTCAGGCTCGTGACCGGCAAGAAAGTCAGTAGCGCTTTCTCAGCGCGTAACGCACAGGTGCTGCATTGCCATGAGCCCAGATTATGTCTCCGTTCTAGGCACGAGTCCCGTTGAAGGTGCAAGGTCGCCTTCAGATATCGTCTCTGTGATGCGTGTCATCTACATTCACACAGAACATGTTTCAGGTGTTCTGGGACGTTACATTGAGCGCACAATAGTGAGTCTGACAGCTGAATTTGGCTCCCTCTAGACAGTTGCTAGTCACCAGTTTGGGCGTCTTCACGAAATTGATCCATTGTATGACCTCGATATGCCGCTAGACCGTAACAGACAAGAGGACACATCCTTTAATGATAATGATTCCTTTGTACAGAATGGATTATTCAAGAAATGTATGAGGTCTAACGCCTCGATCGCGCGACATCGTAACGCATGCAAGCATCCTGCCTCGGCGTTAGCTAATAATCGATGTCGTATGAAACAAAATTAAAATTTACGTATTCAAAAGTCACTTCCAATAAGGCGTTTTACACATGAGTGAAAACGACATTTCAACAGAAAGAGAGAAGAGAAAAAATAGTTAAGAAGCAAAGGAAGGGAGGTTAACCAGTTTAGGAAAATCGGTTTGCTACCGTACGCATAGAAACAGGGTGGGGGAGATTTAAAGATGGAGAGGAAAGGAAGTGAGAAAGACACCATAACACAGCAGACACACCGTCAAACATTAAAAGCTAATTATGGGCACGGAAAAGGACTTCATTCACAGACGTATAAAAACTAGTGACTATATTTCATGCCCCACCTATATGCTGTTTTATAGGAAACGTAGGGTTTTATATGTTTGTTTTTAAAAAAGTTACTTACAAAAGTAAAAAATGGAGCCCCATTTAGCAAATTCATAAGTGGCTGCACGGTGGCAGCACGCTCATGCCTTAAACTGATTGAGGCCAACCGTAGGAACGTGATGTTTGTTCATACCTAGGTGCGTGCCTGTTCTCGCGTTCCACTTAAATCAGGATAAGCTCGCAGCCAAGAAATTTGAGAGTCCGTGCGCGACAGCGTAACGAAAGCGCGGCTGATTTATTGCAGCGGATTCTCGTTGTACCTAATTTTAGTATGCAATTGTATTACTGTCCCCTCGGCATCTTGAAGACATAAGCGGTAAGTTTCACGGTTATTTACACAGTGGCGAATCGACTGGCTTGACTTCGTGTACGACTGATGTTGTCTTTGCTGTTGCAGCAACGCGCCTCTGGCCTTCAGTGACAAAGAACTATTCAAATTCAAATTGGCTGCCACACGACGTTACGTACGAGCCGCTACAGAGCAAAGCTGACGCGCTGGTGCACCCTGTGCAGCCATGTTGCCGTCGCTCTCGGAAACTTGTGTTATCCGCGTGTTCCTTGTCCGTAAAAACTCTCGCTTGCGTTGCCACTTCCCATCGCTAATCGTTATCGAGAAAATTAATGGAAAAATAGGGAAGAAGTCAGTAATGAAAAAGTTCTGAAGGCAACCCTAATATTTGACTTACGTGTCTGGTAGTTGCACTCGTACGTCGGCGTTCATGTTCTATGATGTAATGCTTGAGTGAACATTGTGTTTCGCGCGCTGCCGATGCGGATCTCAGCCAGGTACCGCAACGGTCCCACCTGCTCACAATGTCTCATTGAACTCAATTAATTTTCATTCCTCTCTTCTCTCCCTCTCACAAACACACACACGCACTCCTACTGGGCTCTACAGCTGCTCGGGCCTACCGGCCTTGGTGGCCACTCTCGCTTCCCTGGTCTTCTTTCGCGGACAGTGGTGGTGGCATGCGGTGTTGGCAGTACAGGCAGCTCCTGGCTATGCTCTTTGAGGGGCAGGCAGCACGCTACTGCCTCGGGCTTTCAAGTGGACAATGAAGCTTTCTTATTCGCAACTGATAAGAAGGGCATAGATGTTCTCGAATTTTCTCATCACAATTACTTTTTTTAATTATCCTAGCCTTAATCTCGGGAATATATATCCCTCCAGTTTTCTCTAATTTTCGCCCAAACGCGCCTCTGTAATGTATCGCCAAGAACTTGTACATCAAACATGTGCGTTTAACAAGGCCACACAGCTTCCTGTTCAGCTTATAATGAATACTGTAAGATTGCAACATGCGCTTACCTGGTTGAGGCTTTGGCGTCGTCTTCCGCCGTGGGAATAGTCGGGCTGCATTTGAGATTTGTGCACACTGAATGAATATGCGTATATATGCGCGCACACATCTACACAGATATGTACTCTCCCCAAGCCCCCCCCCCCCACATATATATATATATATATATATATATATATATATATATATATATAATATATATATATATATATATATATATATATATAAGACGCGGCGGCAAAAGACAGCGCACTGGCTCCGTTGGTAAACCATGAGCGAGAAAGCACGTCGTCCGTAGAAACACCTTTACTGTAATCACAACCGTTTCGGCTGGTGGGCCAGCCTTTGTCAACACATCTATCTATCTATCTATCTATCTATCTATCTATCTATCTATCTATCTATCTATCTATCTATCTATCTATCTATCTATCTATCTAGATATATATATATATATATATATATATATATATATATATATATATATAGAGAGAGAGAGAGAGAGAGAGAGAGAGAGAGAGAGAGGGGGGGGGGAGAGAGATAGCATGAGAGAGGCAAACGCTTAGTACTTACTCAATCGGTATATAATTCACCTAAGTAGCTAATATTCAGGCAGCATAATCTGGTTGCTTGCTACTGTAGGTCTACGAGTTCTCACAACAAGATACATATTATGGGTTTAACATTGTAAGTGAAGCGGTAGTGTAACATGGCACTTGAGATTCGTACGATTTCCGGCTTCGTGGATGGGAAAATAGATATGCAATAAATGCGTGATGATAGCAAGGGAAATATACAAATTACAGGCTCGTCCTCTTTCAGCTAAACACCGCAGCTCATCCCTTCGCCATGCGGAGCGCTAGTGCAGCCCTCAAGGCTGCACACCAAAGGGAAATTGTTGAGGGGAAGTGGACCTTCAAGGCCTCTTTGTGTCTTCCGTTACGCTTTCCAGGTAGGCCAGCTCACATTCTCGGGTTGAAAACTTCACTATCACGGCCATAAATCCAATGTCGCGGCTAGTGCGTGGTGAAATGGCAGGTGGGTTCCCAACGTCAGCCAAACTAAGAACTCATCGGTGACTTTCATAATCTTTTGGCCGAGACGGTCGCACATACTCTAGCACACTAAATACTCAAAGCCAGTAATCACTAATAGTCTCATTATGTCGCAAGAGTGACGCATCTGGTTGAAAAACAACTGTTTGGGTTGACTCGCTCAGTGGTGCTCATTTGTGCAATCACTTGGCTGCAAGATCACGCAGATATCAAAACAGTCATTTTGCGGTTCGGTGTGCTAGAACATCAACCACCCCTCGGTGGCACGACCTCCTCCATCACCGGCGTGAATGAGTCATCACTGTATCGACATCATCTTTTCTTCTAACGGGCTAGGAATTCGCTTCCTTCGAGACTGCTGTTGGTGTAAGCAACAGGCTACAAATGTTCACTGATCATGATGCTTTACTCGCGTCAGTACGCTGGATTTGGCCCAAAATGGTAAAATCAACCACCTCTTACCAATAGTGCGCAAACGCAGTTAACTTCCTTACCACCACAACTTAGTCATATGTATTTAAATTTATTTTCAAGTTAACGCTGGCACTGCGCGCTAAAACAATCCAGCAAATCACACGCTCCTAAGGGGTCCTTAAACATCACTCGCGCTTGGTGAAAAAAACACATAGAGTCCACAGCAGATTGATCCTGCTGTGAACAGCTCGGCCAAATCTTGCAGTCTTGCACGGCGTGGAGAGTGCTCAAGCTGTGCGCGATGTTGCCACTTTCTCAAGTCTTCTCTCCTCATACAGATACCCGTACTCACGCCCTTCGGAGAACTGTCACACACCACATCTTCCGTCACACAACAAGTTGCTGCTATTGGTCGATAGCTGGCGCAAACCAAGTGCAAAGTTCGGATGAGATGCGCGTTTTGCCACAGGGTGCGGCCATGTGCCGAGCGCTGCACCCCAGCACATGGTGTTAAATTACATAGTTGCAAGACTAGCGCACACCGCAATCACACCTAGAGAGAACAATCGTGCTTCATGACGTGCGCGTTACTACGTAATTTCTTCCCCCATATCATCCCTCCCGGTGTAGATTCGAGCGCGCTCGTCGGGATGAAATAAGAGAAAAAACGCTTAAAGCGTGCGAGACACACCGGTAACTCAGCTCGTTCTTGACAGATGCGAAAAAAAATTGTGGTGATCGATTAATGGAGTAATAAACTCCGAAATGGAGATCTGTGGATGGTTACTTGGAAAACTGGTCCACGATCACTTGAAGCGCCACGGTACCAGTCTGTCGTCCTCAGTGCGATATATATATGGGTCGTTCCATGCCAAATCATCCAGCGTTTTTCCGACCATCACAAATATGGCTGAAAACATTTCCACGTTTTTCTTGATGTTCGAAACTCAGTCTGCCCGTTTATTTCTATTGCGAGAAATTTTCCCGTCTATTTGTGAGAGTCTGTAGTTTTGCGCCGACTGAGCTAAAGGGCATCAAACATCAATTTTTTTTCAAAGGACGTTTCTCGAATGCACTCGATAAAATGGTATTTCCGGCAAGCTAATGAAGTGATGTAACTGTAAAAATAATGACTTATTTATGTATATCGATTCTTTGACAGCTTTTCTCACGAGCAAAATTGAATAAAGTTGCAAAGTTTGATTTTTTTTCCAGGAACAAGGCAAACTCAAAGGGTAGAAATGAATTATATACTGGTGGCCTGTTCGACATACTACAAAAGGAAAATAATTTAATTGCTGAAGGTGTAACAGATCGTCTGAAAAAAATTGCGAATATCACTTTTTTTAGAAAAGCTCTGTTTTCAGCGACAAAAAAACTAAAAATATGCACGATACTTCATCTGAAAGCTCTATGTATTAGCTGAACATAGGCAAAGTTACAAAAGAGTATTATTTTTTTAACTTGAGGAATTTTTTTTTTAAATTTTGTATCTCCACCAGCTTTTCGTCGACGTAACTCAAGCGGCATGAAGCGCATTCGCAACGGCAATCTTCAGCCCATGCCCACTGACCTGGAATGCAGACGTCAAACATGGTGCTGTCTGTAAAGCAACCCCATTTCCTTTTCCTTGGCTTTACAGACAGCACCAGGTATATATATATATATATATATATATATATATATATATATATATATATATATATATATATATATATATATATATATATATATATAATATGCATCGCTTGAAGGGAGCATGTGGTACATTATATGTGCACACAAGATGTCGAAATTCATTTGTGCCATAATGTTACAGAAGTTCAACACATCACAGCCAGACTGTTATCCAACACAAATATAAATTACCGTAGAAAAATTGCTATAAGAAAATTCACAAAACGTACCAAGACTTCCCCACGCGAGAAGGGGTACAATGTTTGAAAGAATGAGGATCAGCACAAAAACACGCTTGTCCATGCTGGAAGATGCCGGGAGAGAATGAACACAAGGGAGCCAAGCATATCTTAAATATCCTCATCAATAAGAACAACATCTAAAAGAAAACTCAACTACCTGACAGGAATCACATTTTCTAAAATGCACTGACCTCTCCTGTACATTCATAGAGAAATGTTTACATTATGTTTATGCGAAAGGCAGTCATGTTTAATCATAGTGACCCTTCTGAGATTGATAGTTTCGACTGGCGTTCGAAGCTGAATGAATTGTTCGAGTTCGATATCTTTCGTGTGTTTTTCAGGCAGTCGCTTCCGTTTCAGAATTCTGTCCATTTTGTTCTTAAAACTAATATTTTTACTGTTTAAATTTAAGTGCTGTCACAACCTGGTCTATAATCTTTCGAAGGTAAAGAGTGTCCTTTTTTCACTTGTGTACCGATTATTCTATAAATACCTGAAGATTTATGCGATCTTAACAAATGACTTTTACAGAACGTGCAAATAAATAACACAAACTAAGTGATTACGTAGAATTGCACTGCTGTCTTTAGAGATTTATCACACATTTACATGTGCATAAGCTTTTGTTGATAGATTTTGCTTGACGGCGCGGTAACGTCTTAGACGACGATAAACAGACGACTACGGAGTGGTGATCGTGTATGGTTGAATGAGGTAAGAGCAGTGACGACCAAGGGGTACCATATGATTGCAAGTTTTGAATAAAGAAATTTCCCATGTTTGTTCAAGTTACTACTATATCGACGTGCAACACCTCTAATATTTTTTAAGGTTTCAGCGACATTCATTCAGTTCAACTAGGGTAATAATGCAAAATAATCCACAGCATGAATTCGCGTTCTGTGTACTAATCAAAATTGTCGTGTGTTTCGCGACCCACATCTGGATCCATTTTTAAGTCTGGTACTAGACGAAAGAAAAACAGGTTCGCACTAAGGAATTCTAGAGATGTGCAATGCTATGAAAGATGCCATAGCGTAAGCTTAATGTTTAGCTTGTCGATTTTGGTTCAGTATTTTTTACAGTGACGGCAGCGGGACAACAGCTAATGGCAATAAGCTAATGGTTTTTTTTAACCCGGACCAGGCCCTCAAACAATAGAGGTGGTGAATGTCAAGGCTGCAGTAGTATTTACAATTGTCACTGTTGGGTTAAATACTGAGAAGTGTCACTGAAGGCTTGAACCCTAGACCCTGGGAGCTACTGCTTGCCAGTGACATTTGCAAGTATTTTGCTAGCATTTTCATCTAGTATGTGAATATAGCATGTGCTTTACACCAACGAAATATGATTTCCGTTATTTGCTGTGTCTCGCAGTGAACGTGCATCGACCGCGGGCGTTGTACCGACCTCATGCGGTCATCTGAATGTTCCTCAATGAGGAAATAGAAATCTCCTAATGTTAGACAGTCAGAGGGTGTTAGAGACTTAGAAGTCGCTATTTGCGCCCATTCGAAATTATAAGCAGTCCCAAATAACCGCGATCTCGGGGATATCTTCATGTTGAATCGTAACCACGACAGTAACGCAAAGATTACTTTTTCTATAGTGTCTCCAGAGATGAGGACTTTCGGTTCTAAGCTATTTTTTACACCCGGCTCGCGTTAGTAGCGGAATTCCACGCATAGGGAAATGCGCTAAAATCTCAAGCTACTTCAGGGTCTCACCATATTCCTGCGTGCGTATGTCAAATTTTGTATACTCAGTCTTTCTATATCTACCAAAATATTTTTATGCACCAAGAAAGGGCCAAAGTGTTCTAATACACACAACACATTTCTTTAATTCGTAGAGAGTCCAAGTTACACTATTTTCTACGGGAATGCCGCCGTTTGGGCAGATGGAGCAGCGGGTATACTAACTGCATTTCATTTGTTTACCTAAGGGCCTAGTATTGGCGATTTGATGGCGCCTAAGCCAACAGCAAACTTTTTGAACAAGAAACTTTTAAAAGGGGGGTAATAATGGTTTGTGCTGCGGCAACGTTATGCCAGGGCCGCTTGTACTGGAGACCCATAAACAATAGCGTGCATACGAGAAGCGGCGGAGATAATGCATACTAAAATGGACAGAAAGCGTTTTTTTTTGCCAAATACTAACATCGTGTCGAGGACGCACAGCACAAACGTAGTTATGGCAGGATAAAGATGAAGCAGCGTCTAAACACTTCATATGAATCAGTCGTGAACATCGTTTCAAATGAATAAAAAGTGTGCAAAGTGCATTTCCTTTCCTTTTTCTCTTTATATGCGTACGACATAGCGATTCAGGACAAGTGGTACGTAAATCCATGTGAATGTGTTCAATTTTAGTCATGTGTATGTGCTCAAGACTAAATAGGTGTATTCCAGGTGTACGTGTTCATGCGATACATTTTTAAGCGCCATCGCAGTTGGTAGCCGTAGCCGTTCTATAGTCCGTTTCATAATCCAGGTGGAGCGCTGTCAAAGCTGGCGAGACTTCTTGAATTAGACAAGTTCGCACCAAGAAATAGTTTAGTGATTTTACCACCTATAATGAGATGTTTATTTTTCGGTTTTATACTGAGTAATAAATTAACATAGTTTGTGCTACAGTATAAACGAACCGCGCTATTTGTACGGTTATCACTAGGTTGTTCTGAATCACCTATAGCGTGTCTTTGCTTTCGTATCGTGGCCTCCACGTTTGCTTCATGTGGCGCGCGCCCGGAGCCAATCGTGGAAGCCACGTTAACAACGACAAAATCTAAGCTCCAGATGTGTGGACTTGCACATTTGGCTTCAACAGCGCTGCACCTGATGTATGAAACGGGGCACAGGTGTGCACTATAGCTTCACAGTGTCTGAACGCCTTCACATATTGAATACATTTACATCACCTAAATTGCAGATTTCTACTGTACAGGTAGGTATATTTGACGTAACACCTAATCAATGCGGATAGTAGTGTTTTTTTAACACGAAAGTGTTTTATGCTGGGGTCCACTAAGTATATCCGTCACGGATATGACGTTGATAAAATGGACGCCAACGGATGAGAAAGAAAAAACCAAGATCCCCCGCTGGGAATCGAGCCCACGACTTTGCGGCCGCGACGGCAAGCGCCCGACGCCCTACCGACTAAGCTAACTCGGCAGTTGATGGACACGGCGCGAACGCGCCTTATATCTTTCACACGCTCTCTTCCGCATGGTGCTCTTTGTTGGCGGTGTAGGTAGGCGCGGCGGAGCGGGGCGGTGCCGCCGTCTATTAGAGGTGAAAAGAAGTAATGCTTCACGATCGACACTTACTAGCGCTTACTCCGAGATTGCGCGCGGTATCGGAGGTCATGGTTAAAACGTCTCGATACCAGCGAGGTACACTGGCCACGCTGGCGTCGCCGAGGCGCCCTTGACGCAGTTACGTCGTTATGTTCTTTGCCTTTCGCTTCATGTTAGCGTGCGTCAGCTCATCGGAGTAGTGCGGCTTCCACATGCACCAAAGGGATTTCTCCGCCGCCGACCGCTTCGATTGCGAGAGCACCGACTAAAAAACTGCTGCAATACGCGTTGCAGAAAGGACGCGATTTCGACGGGCGAATGTCATGCCTTGGTTGAGCGACACCAGCGCCTGCGAGACAGAGGCCAGCGGAACGCACGCGTTTGCGGTTCAGGCTGCGAACTTCTACCTCCCGTGTTGCTGAAGCGTAGTGTGTGGTAGTGTATGCATGAGCGCAGGCGTCGGTCACCCATTGTCAGAAAGCGCACACCGTGCCGTTTCTCTCCTTAATTGACGACGCTTTGAAGAAGTGCATACCGGGTACCCGTGTTGATTATGAGCTTGTTGATAACATTCTTACGCGGGATTCACGATTCACTGTGTCCAAATATATGTTCACAACGTCAGCTACCACAACGGTTTAGTCATGATCATGGGCGTTAGTCGTCGCGATAGAGACATGCCGTCAACATGGGTGCATCCACGTCAAACGGTGCTATAGTGGCCAAACACGAATAGACATTGTACAAGCTCTCATATATCACTATACAATAAGCAACTACTGTGAAGACACGTTTAACTTTCGTGTTATACCGATTCCTATGACGGAGGGATCAGCCATGTTTTTTTCTATATGTTTGGATGTTTGGACACTTGAAATAATATCCACACTTAGTGAAAGGTCAAAAACAAATAAAAAAGAACTGGTAATTCTTACCACTCACTGTGTGCATGTGTCATTTATTTTACTTACGTGCTTGTATCCCATTTGTAGCTTCTTCCTCAGTTTATGTTGTTTTTTAGATAACATATCACTTAGAGAATCGAAGCATGAAATCGCGTAGCAAGAAACTCTCGCCCGACTGGCGAATAAATCAATGAATAAGCAGCTTTATTTGTCTTTGATTAAAGGGAAGGTGGCAATAGGAAAAGAGGGTGGGGGGAGGAACTACTTGACGTAGGCCTCCTGTACCCTCTCACCTCACTCCAGGGTGGCCTCCTGAATGTCGGGGCTCGAGCTGAGCAAAGGCAGCCTCTTACTGCTCCTCACTAGAAATTAAGTGTTTCAGGAAAGGTGGAAGAGGGTGATTAAGGCAGCGCCACATGGTCTTGTTTAAGCGTGCTATTGAGAAGTCGCAAAATCAACAATAGGCATAAAGATAACTGAAGAGATGAATGCCATAAAGGAGGTGAGGGGAAGGAAAAGTGCGAGTCTGCAGGTGACGCCACAGAATTTCATACCTGCGCGCAAATTTTCTGCACATGGACTATACCTAATCTATAGTTTAGGACGTCTGAACGGCCTGCTACGTGGCATACATCCCGACTTGTTGCGCGTACCCAGAGCCATATATACCCTTCGGGAGAGTTTGGCGTTTCTTTCATCTCGCCGCTCACCGCGCCCCGCCCCAGTGCCGCCCTCTTCTCGTGACGTAAACCCTCTCTCCTCGCCGGCGGCGGCAGGCGGCAGTGGCGGCAGCGCGGCGCGCGGAGTCTGGCGAAGCCGCGGCGGCGCGCCGCATCATTGCTGAGGAGCGAGGCTGCGCTGCTCTTGTGCGAAGCCGCTCCTCGCTTTCATGCATGAATTCATTGCGTGCGATGGGCTGTTGTTGCGCGATTGGCTGCTCAAACAGCAGCGCGCAGGGTTTCCGCCTTTTTAGGCTTCCCAAAGAAAAGACGCGACGACGCCTTTGGATTAGAAACATCAGACGCAGCAAATGGACCCCGACCGACTGCTCCATGTTATGCGAGATATAAACTGAAATATTTCGCTTGAATATTGCTGGTATTGTAAACAGCTCACCATTAACACAAATATATTATTAGTTGTGCAATGGGGCCCTTTCAGGCGCACAAACTTAAAAAGACATTTTGTCACGCTGAAAAATGTGGTTTTATGGTTTGCGTTTTGAACGCTTGGGCCGATTGAAATTTTGCAGCGATCACGCAATAAGTGTCAAGCCTGATGTGTTGCGTTTACGTAATTTATTCCACGTTCTGAGCACGAGCTTGGGATGTTACCGTGATGTTGTAAAGGAAGATTTATTCCGAAATCGCAAGTTAGCGCCGCCGCGCGTCAGCTGCGGCGGTTATCTGGCATGTGTTGTACGTTATGTGGTTTTCGTTTCTGTGACTGTCAGTCTATGGTGTCATTTACCGCTGTGTTGCCGCTTGTGCACATGCTACCAGTTTCAGGCTTAAATTGCGCATGCATATTAATCCGCGCCTCTGTGGTAAGCGAATGTGCCTTGCGCTTTTTAGTCATGCACGTATAGTGCACGATGTCTGCTCGTGCAGGAAGCTCTTCTATTATAGCAAGGGGCCCTCATGTGCTCCATGAAATTTTGTGATTAGGAAGTATAGAGCGTGAAGAAGTTGAGCAGAAAAATGATTTTCTAAATGACACCAACACGATGTCCACTATCACAGACTAGCAGAACGAAGTAATGTTTTCATTCTTCTAGCCCTGCACCTGCTCTGGCGAAAACCTTTGATGCCTCAGCAAACACGAAAATTAACCGCCGGCGTCCACGGCGTCGGCGCCCCACGTCGGCGGCGTAAACATGAGGGATGTCAAAAATCATTGCGTAGTGACGTCACCATACGACCAACGCTTGTGACGTCATTATGACGTCGAGTAGCGTGACTTCACGCGATGACGTCATCCCATGACTTCACCGATTTGAACTGCCTTCGTGATCGGCCCACCGATCACGGAGGCAGTGCGAAACCAGATGAGGTGTAGAAAGCTTGCAGTGCCTCCGATCTTGGATGCAGTGCAAAACCATGTTAGATCCACAAAGCTTTCGGAGGGCGGTGGGGTGAGGAACAATACGACTGAAGAAAAGGAAGACGGCTTTTGCCTTCGAGTGGTCTTAGGCAAATGCATAAGAGACCCTATGAGTTTTTTTTTCTCTTATTAGAGAGTTGGGGCGATGCCAACTGTGTTTGCAGTTTTGGTTGTCCGCAGTTCCTTGGCTATTCGCAAGAGTGATGTCATAAGTGAAATTTAAATTCGTCATTCTTTTGAAATGAAGGCAATTAGTCATTAAGAATGCTCGCGCTTTTTTGACTTTGTATTATATTTCTACAAAAGGAGAGCCCACTTGTGCAAACGAAATTGACAGCAACACCGAAGCGCTCAAGATACACATTTTTTTTTGTAAGGTGGTAGTGAAAACACGCCCATTCTTATGTTATTTTAGAGGAGATTAAAACATAGTTGACGCACTTTGCTCCTAATAAAATCAAAACTATTTCAGGATTTAGCTACTGCACTTGCCCGCTGGACTCCTATGTTTGAATGAAAACAAAAATATTTAAAAATCTTTTGATGCTGCATTCTTCCATTTCGCAGAAAAATAAGAGGCAAGAGACGTAACGATTCTGCGTTCTATGTTTTATTCTGATCTCTTGACGGAATATCTTTACCGGGAGCATCAGAGAGATATCAGAGAGATTCCCTCTTCAAGAATGCGCAATGCAAAAAAAATGAAAGAATATTGTTATACCCCATGTATATCATTATCCAGCATAAGGCGCACGCTGCGCTCAGGTCATCGCTTCAAACTACTCATGATCATGTGCTCTAATGGTACAGCACTGAATACAACCGTATTTCCTTATGCAATAACTGTAGATGCCGCGCGTGGCACCACCCTTCATTTCGAAGGTAATTTTAATAAAAAGCGCCGACGGCAATTTTTTGATGTTCGATTGCTGAGAGATAAAGAAAGCTCATAATGAAGATGAGAGAATTCTGCCGGCGTATATAAAGGCACCTGGATGCTACTTGGTATAAGGGAAGCGGATTGAGGGCAGAAATGCCCTAGGAGGAGCAGGGCAGGGCAAGAAAAGGAAAGACGAAAGAAAATATTATGATCCTGGTATGTGCATGTCACAAGGTAATGGTAAAGTATTTTCCCGAGATCTAGCGGCGCTTGGGAAGATGAGCATATTCTACTTTAAAGAGTTCTTTCTTTTCTCTACGCCTGGTAATCTCACAAAATGTGTTCTATTGTTCCCTATTTTTTCTCATGCATTACAGTTGTGAAAGCATAGGTGCATGCATAGGTTGCATGCATGTGCCTCCTTGGTCAAACCAAGGAGGCACATGTAGCTATTGGTGAATGCTGCGCTGAGGCGAAGTCTATGGTAGGGTGTTGTTTTTCTTTGGTTACTGTGCTCCGCTACAGTTAGACTATTTTTATAGCATTCAAACGTCGCCATGGTTGTATCGTTCGAAATTTGCGATAATTGGTTTAGAAGCAATGTAAAAATAGCATTGAACCAGTGAGTATTTTTGCTCGTTTTAGTAGATACCGTTTCCGGCACTGACATATAATGAAATGTATACTGATTATGATCAGATTAACCGAAATCGAGCGTGCCAATAAGCAATAACCTTAACTTGCGTTTCACGCAAGTTATGGTTATTGGCAGCAGCAGAGATTGAATGGCGAGGGCACTATTAGAAGCGTTTCACACTAGAAGGAATGGGTTCGCCTCTGTAAGTGGCACATCAACTGTATTATCCCCTTCAGTGGTGGTATGTACAATTGTACATATCAATTTCGGAGGGGCGTCACGCACCGCGTGTTTCTTCAAATAGCTTGAAACACAGTGTGCGCATTCGTGCTGGCTGCCTGAGTGGAGAACCGGCGGCCATTTAACTTCATTGTGCTGCGTATTGCTGCAGAGGATCCCTTTGCTGGAGGCATTACCATGTTAGATGACTGTTCGACGTGCGGCGTTCCAGGATCAACGTCAAGAGTACTCTTTTTCTTCGTTCGAAATGAACACAACCTAAAAACAAACTGTGCATTCGTTTTCGGCCTAACATTTGATTACTTTTATGCAAGAATTGAAGCTGACTGATTGCAGAATTATTAGATATTTAATTACACGGCAATTAACATTAGCTACCTAAACTCGCACAAAACAACACATTCCTTCAATTTGATGACATGTATAAGGTCACTCTCAGTCCACTGCTTATGCTTGGAAGTTTATTTTCCAGCTTTTGCCGTCCATTACTCTTTCGTTACCGTTGGAAAATTGGCCACGTTTTGTAAGCTTTAGTATTTTTTTTGTTATATATAATATTATAGATACAGTGTAATATGATATAGCAATGTAAAGCTAAGAGATTTTCATTTTCAATTGTATTACAATAAAAAGCATATAGTAGATTAACATGTACAAGAGTATTTAGGAAAACAAGATTTAATCAGCATTGCTTAGGACAATTCTAGTGTTGTGCTCCCAACATGAAAAAAAAAGAAAAATAATCCAACATACGCAAAATGTTTGCAGCGCAGTTTTGCATATTATAGAAAAGTTGGAATTATTTAGTTCACGAGGCTTATGAGTTAAGATATCTTTGTCTGCTATATCCCATCAGGTTACAAGAATAGCAATAAATTTTCTATTTAACAATAGGTATTGTATCAAGCTATGCTATTTAGTACCAGAGCAAAAAAATCAGATACAAAAGCTTACACTCAACATTGCACCAAAACATCCTAAATTATGGCTAAGCCGCACAAACTAAAAGTATTCTAAGCAAATAAGCTACAAGAAAGCCGTCACATTCCAATGTATAACACTATCAAATTAAGTGGAACCATGTCTGAAAGCTTTCAGATGCAAAAAAAATTGTTTAGGGTTTTACAATTGTTTTACAATTGTTTTACCGGCTTTAAATGTGGCATTTGTCTGGTACTCAAGTTTCTTGTCTTCATAGCGCGTTTTGCATCTTCTCCGCTTCGTCAATCGGTAGGACAAGCCGCCATTGGAACCTCAGCGAAGCTGAGGTTCCAATGGCAGACTGTGTTGACCCAGAGATGCTTAGCACCCCACGCCATTAATGTACAAATTGGCATTAATGTACAAAACTGGAATAGCAACCATCTTTACTTTGAGCACGCATTTCACAAGGTTCAATTTATAAACATAGGTGACAAAAAAAAAAAAAAACATGGTTGATCCCTCCATGATAGGAATCTGAATAACACGAAAGTAAAGCGTGCCCTTACAGAAGTAAGTGAATGTATACACTACATTGATATAAGAGAGTTTGCACAATGTATATTGATGTCTGGCAGGTATAGCAAATGTAGATGCACCTACTTTGATGATTGGTGGTACATCTTCATCCCGACGACTAACGTGCATTTTAAATGATTACACAAAACCTTGTGGTAGCTGTAGTAGAGAACGGTGAAAGCGTAATCAGAGAACGAGGTGTGATAGCCAGAAGAGCGTCGCATATTGGACGCAGAACTTGGTCGCCATCCCGCGGCATGTTAAAATGTGATTGAACACCACGGCCGAACTAGAGGGAAACGCACAGCGCGTCGTGCCGCCCCCCGGCTGCGATTTTTCTTGCAACTTGCTGCGGTGACTTGGGCTGCCGATGTCATCGCGGTGGGAGGCATAACCGTGTAGACGTGGCTTAGGACCACGCAGTGGTCCAGGGACCCGGGTGTCCAAACACACTTGCTATTAAAGTCTCTCTCTCTCGGGGCGAGCGCGTGAGCGGGGAACGCGGTGTAACAGCCAGGTGAGGCAGGCGCGCGTCGCAGAGCTATTTTTGCTTTAGGTTAGTGTGATGCCATGAGCACAGCCGCCGCTTGGGCTAAGATCGCCACCTCTCGGTGTGTTAAGGCATGGGACGGATGTGTAACGCGCTGCAGGTGCTAATTGCGGAGGCCATATTAATGACGAATTACTTTACCTTACCGTTCCAAGAGGGCAACACCACCGCGCTGACCGGGAGAGTGGTAGATATAAAAGGCGCGTTTGTAAAGGCTCTAGAGTCTGCGACCGTGACGCAGTAGATAGCGTGCCCGGCATCTGTTGTTGTGGACCGAGCGGTCGTGGGTTTGATGCCCGTTGGCAGAACCTTTTAGGGGCGAAGCTCCTTAGGGCGGCACCCGTTCGTCCCTCGTAGTCGTAGTAGTGCGTAACCAGTCGTAACGCTAGTACCAGATCTTGACCTCCAAGGTGGTGCCGGTGGGAGATTTTTCCTGTGCGTTGTTGAACAATAAAAAATTCGCAGCGTGCGCGTTAACTGAAAGCCGAATTCTTCTGTCTCTCATTCCCCATTAGCAGCCATTGGCATGTTGCAGTAGGAAACGTTAGTAGAAGTAGAAGTGTAAGTGTTAGCTAAAAGCCGACTTCTTCTGTCTCTCATTCCAATTAGCAGCCATTGTTTACCTCCAAGGTAGTGCCTGGTGAGATTTCTCCTGTGCGTGATTAAACAATAAAAATTTTGTTCAAAACGCCGTTGATTGATGAAATAAACCAACGAAAGACGCCAGATGTTTTCTAAAAGCAAAACGAAAGAACGCCAGATGTTTCTAAAGCAAAACGAAAAGACGCTAGCTGCTTAACGAAAGACGCCAGAAGTTTTCTAAAGCAATGGTTTTCTAAACAATGAAAATTCACAGCGTACATGTAAAATTAAAGTGAGCTGCAAGTCGTCATAACTCATCGAACCTTTAGTATAAACGCGCCCGATCTCACGTCGGTGATGATGTACTGGGCAGAATTCACGGAAGATTCACGGTTTACCGATGAACCTCCGCAGCTTCGCCCACTCATCATCATTCACTCCGTGGATATGCTGTGATTTTTTTCTTTGCCATCTGATCATGTAAAGTTTTGCGACGTCATTTCTGTGACGGAAATCTGTGAAGTCTTGGTGGACCCCGGCATAAAACACTTTAGTGTTAAAAGAAAGAAAACTGTCAGTGTGACATTTGGTGCTGAACATTCTTAGCTAACCCGCTAATATCTACATGAAGGTTGCTCACCGAGAGACGCAGAAAGTCGTGGAGGGTTCATTCGCTAGATGCGGGGGGAGGGGGGGTGTTCTGACGTTGTGCCGTGGGCCACATAATACTGCCCCGTGGATCGCATGTGGGCCGCGGGCCGCTGGTTGCCGATTCCTGTCTTACATAAAGCTACAGGAAACCATTTCTTTTCAGGCACTGATTCTGCGGAGCGTATGTTTTTGCAGGAAGCAAGAAATAAACTGTATTGAATAAATAAAGCCCGCAGAGTCGTCCAAACTGGATACCGTCTCTACTCCAGGTTGCCGTGGGCTTGAGCTGACAGCATAGCGTTGTTCACCAGGCGTCGCTGCTTTTCAAGGCTTGAGCTCGTCATACGAGCCTCCCGCTCCTGGATGCTTGGTCCAGTGACAGATGGTATTCATGGGTGGCAGCCACACTCCCATAACATAGATTTTATTTATTGCACAGCGGAATGGGCCGTCGTTTCGGTGTCTTGCGAGATACAGCGAGTGCAAAAGGGTACCGCGAGGGAATATGCTAGTTGAAGTTTTCGTTACACCACCTCTTTCCTTGTCAGTCTAAGTGTAATATAGGCTGAAACACCAAGGAGCTGACCAGGAACTGCTTCGTTTATTACACGTCCCAAAACTGTTCAAACCAGAGTGTCGGAACGGAACGAAAACCGAAAATGAAAAACAAAAAAAACAACATTTTCGAACGGAACGAAAACGTAACCACTTTATTTATTATTTCGTTCCGTAGTGAAACCGAAATTTTTTCAATCGTTTTTCGGTTCACGAGAAAACTTTCCAATCCGAAGCAACTGAGCTCATGCATTGTGAGCATATCTCAGGGTACGGTATTAGCGCGTACCTCAGGCAGGAATTCCAAGGCAAAGATATGTTGAAATTGTGCGAAAAACAAAAACAGTGGCTACCAGAGATGTTTATATTAACGCCAGTGGACTTTTGCGTTGCTGTCACGCAGGCCAGCGTTGAGAGGGCATTGTCGGCGCTGAAGTTTGTTGCAGCGAAAGCTATTATGAGATCACAACAGCTGATTTTGGCGCCATAGTTGTCCGCCGCCGCCGATGTCCGTGACCGCTATCGCGTGATATAATAAAAAATTAAATGAGAAACAAATTTCTAGGATCGGGTGGGATTTGAACCCGCGCACTCTGCGTGGCAGTCGGGTCTTCCACCACAGTGCCACGCTGTTTTTTTTTTCTTTATTGCCTGCTTTTGACAAGAAACAAACAAAAACAAGAAGAAACGCTATTTACAATACAAACACTGGTTGCGTAAAAAGGGAGAGGGATCGACAGGAAAAAAAAAAGGAAAGTCCATACTGGGACTAATGAGGACGCTCTAAACCTCCTTCATTTGCAAAAGAAGCTCTACACGATCTAACCAATCAGGAACATCTTCAAGAAGTTTTTGTTCTTCAACAAAACGGGTTACGCTTTCTTTGAAGTATTGACGCGCCGGACGGGCGTCCGCATCAGCGTGCCGTATGGCCATCCTGCACTTCCATATGCTGTGGAGTGCAATCAACATTATCAGATCAAAAGGTGTCCCGTCATCACTTTCAACAGAGAGATATCGAATTCCAGGGGGGTCTAAGGGGAAATCCTTTTTGATGGTACGCTGCAGTACGTCCCATAAAAACACAGCGTCCCAGCAGTCGAGGAACATGTGGTCTATTGTTTCTACTTTTCTGCATATTAAGCAATCGGTTCCCCATGGCACAAACATGCCTTTTTCCTCCAGCCAAGGTTTGACAGGAAGTGTACCTGAATGTAGTTGAAAGAAGAATGTTTTCATTCCTGCAGGTACCATCATTCTTTTGACCCTTTTTAGTACATTTCTCCATCGACCCGCAGGGTACATGGTTCTATACAGCGGTACAGGTAGTACAACGTCACAAAGGTCTTTGTACAATTTCTTCCGTGTCACAGTGGAAAGATAATCGAGAGAAAAGCGAGCGGACAAAAAATCACTAGCTAAAACTACTTCTTTTAAAAATCCATGTAAGCTTCCAGGCAAATATTTCGTGGATACAACAATGTTCGGCAACCGTTTGCACAGGCGAAGCTGGCACACAGTGCGCAGAAAAGGGTCCTGTACATTGCGTAAGAACAGAAAGCGATTTACAACCTGGCACATGCTTGTAACTCCTTCGCAAGGATACTCTATACAGGCGTCATGTCGGGCAAGGAATCGTGTTAATATATGTAATATAGCGTGGCAGCAGAGTAAAATAACAACCAGTCATCACACAATGCTAATAGCGCAAACAGTGTGTGGTTTAATGCTTCCCACCAGTGTTGCGTAGTTGCCCCACCAGAATTGGAATGACTCCGGAATCATTCCACATTTTCGCGACCGCGGAATGGAATGGGGACAACGCTTGGAGGAATGGAATGTAAATGAAATTAAGCGCCTTTGCACGGAATGGAACGGGAATGGAATTACGTCTTTTTTCCGAAAATAGAGCACGTTTTCGTCTACATGCTGTTTTTCAAACTTCAGACATTGGTAAGTGAGAGCCTCGAAATTAACAATAAAGCAGTATTTTTAAAATGACTTGGCTGATTACAAGCAAGGTACATTTATAAGCAACGTGCCTACTAGAAGCCGAGGCGTAAGTTAGTGTACAAACAAATGCATTATCCCAGCAGATACTCAAGGGAGAAAGAAGTTATCCCTGCGCGTTGGTTCCCATTGATACCCCCACAAAACGTAGTGAATGCTCTATGCACATCCTGATCTTTATCTCACGAGCAGTTTAGTACCTGACACATGTAAATAACCTTTGCGACAAGGAAGACATTGCATACCTGGGCACAGGCGAACACAGAAAATTCTCCTCACCCCATCCACGCTAGCGAGGCGCGCTTGACAAGCGTGCGTGCTGACTAGCAGTGCGGTCCAGTGTTCCGCATTCCGTACAAAGGCACAAGGTGCCCGAGCGGTGCACTGTTCCAACTAATACCAGCAGCTCTAGAGGGTTTTCTTCCCCATTAACCACGTCTTAGTTTTCTTCGTATTCACGACCGCTCCAGACGCGTGGCAATACCACTTAGTCTTCTTGAATACTACTTTTGTCAGCATAAAAATACGCTATGTCGTCATTTTAGCATTAACACATTTAAGCATAAACACTATTAAAACACCACCATTTGTTCAAACATGCTGACTATGCAAATACTATAGGTAGCGGGAGAACTGCCCCTATGGGAATTAGTAGGGGGGTTGTGCTGCACGAGATATGTCACCAAGCTACTATCCCTCGACCTTGTTAACGTGTTTTGCGTACTTTTGCAGTTCTTAATGCATCTGATGGCATCAGCTTTATGGGGCGTTCATTCTTAACTCGATAAAACTATCAAGATGCTTTTCCTACGTTGAGGAATTACAGGATTGAAATTGAACTGCCCGGCCATTCCCAGAGTGCGAATGGGCTAAGTTTTTTTCATTCCGAGGAATTGAAAGGAATGAAATTGCTGTAAGTTCTAATTCCCCGCAATGGAATTGAAATGGAATGAAGGCGCCCATTCCGCAACACCGCTTCCCACCCACTGCAAAGTGCTCAGCCATAATTCTTCATCGTCGTCAGCCACAGCACAAAGTGCACATAATGCCTTACAGAAGTGTAGCGTGTACCACGAGACTCCGAGGAATGACGAAAAATGGCATAGTGGGAACTTCTCTACTTCAGAAAAATTGGGATGACTTATGGCGTAGTAGGCACCTTGCATGTGTACTTGCATTATTACCCCAAGAGACTCTCCAACGAGCTCTACAAAGTCCGCTCTTCCAGCTTTCGCTGTGACTGTGCTGCGTGTTCCGCGCAGGCCTGGCGATCTTTTTATCAGAACAGCGGTCTCGCACATCAGAGAGTACACTCAATGACGTGCTGCTTCTGAGATCGTGCTCACTCGCTTGACACAAATCATTGAGCCTACTAAAAAAAATTCGTATTTGTCTTTTGAGAAAATAAATACTATGACTTTGAAAATAAAACTGGTTTGTGCTCGTTGGTAGGAATTCGCGGTACAGTTACTTCCGCTCCTCTGAAGAGCGTGTTTTACCCTTGTCCCACTTTCCTAAGAGGAGGGCAAGTAACTACGTCGCAAATCCAATGTTCTTTATGATTACCTTAACTTCGAATTTTTGCATTAAAAACCGTTACGAACCGTTACGGAACATTTTTTTTTCGTTTCGGAACAGAAACGGAACGGAACTTTTTGCGGTGGAACGAAACTAAAACCGAAACGAAAAACATTTCGTTCCGACACCCTGGTTCAAACTTCCCATGAACGTGCAATGATCCTCATACATGCTGCCAGGTGACATTTATTTTGCATTTGTAGGTATATGCTTTGTTGGATATCGCAATTAAGAAAAAACATGATTGATCCCTCCACCATAGGAATCGATCTAACATGAAAGTGAAACGTGTCTTCATGGAAGTAGTTTGTTTATTGTGCATTGATATACGACAGTTTGTACAATGCCTACTGGTGTTTGGCAGCTATAGCACCATTTGACGTGGATGCGCCCAGGCACTTCTCCATCCCGACGAATAACGTATGTGACCATGATTAAGCTTTTATACTAGCTGAAGTACTCAAATACACCTGAACACAGCATGTGGTGAATCCCGCGCACAGATGGCATCAGCGAACACATAATAAACGCCGAAATTCGATATGCATTTCTTCAAAGCGTCGTCATTTGAGGAGAGAAACGTCAAGCTGTGCACTTCCCATTAATAGAGTAACCTACACATGTGCTCATGCGTACAGCACCATACGGCGCTTCAGGAACGCGAGAGGCAGAATTCTTACCTTGAGCCGTGAACGAGGGAAAGCGTTGCGCTTCCCGCTGGCGTCTCTCACTGCACCAAACATTCACTTGCGCAACTTTCGCTTGTCGACGTCGTTGTCTTACCGTGGCGCTTATTGCAGCTGTTTTATTATTTGGTGCTGTCGCACTCAAAACAGTAGGCGGCGGAGAAACACCGCTGGGGCATGTGGAAGATACACTGCTCTGGCGCGAGGCGTCGCAAGCGAACACGACGCGAAAGGCAAAGCACGTCACTGCGTCGACACTTAACCGAATCACCGCATATGCCGCATTGCGCCAATCGTACAGTTTCCTGCGCTATCGCACCAAAAGCCTACGCTTACTGAAACTACCGAAAGGCTCCCCGTCGGCGCTCTTTATTGTCATGATGCAGTACTTCACTACACCGCTCCCAGACGGTTACACCGCCCCCGCCAACGAAGAACACTCTGAGAGGATGGTGTGAAAGATATAAGGCGCGTTTGTAAAACTACGTGCATGTGCGTTAGTAGCTCAGTGGTAGAGTGCTCGGCGCCTATTGATATAGTAATATCTGGGGTTTATCGTCGCAAAACGCCGATATGATTATGAGGGACGCCATAGTGAAGGGCTGTGGAAATTAAGACCACCTGGCGTTTCCTAACGTGCGCATAAATCTAAGTAAGTGGGCCTCAAACATGTTCGCCTCCATCGAAAATGCAGCCGCCGTGGCCGGGGTTCGACACCGCGATGTTCGGCTCAGGGCGCCTATTGTCGCGGTGTGGTCGTGGGTTTGACTCCCGTGTCAAACCCACGTGTCAACGAACTTTTTTCTCCTAGTCTTTCTTCGTCATGCGTTTTTGTGCATTTTACCGACGTCATATTCGGGACAGAAATAAGGTCAGTGAAGTCTTAGTAGACCCCGGCATAAAACACGTTCGTGTTAAAACTTGGAGGACGCTTAAGCTTCGCATTTAAGAGTGGATTGCTTGAAAAGCGAGCGCTTAACGTAGACAAGGACGTAAAGAAATAACACACGGACAGTCCGTGTGCTATTCCTTTACGTCCTTGTCTACGTTAAGCGCTCGCATTTAAAGCAAGCAAGCACAATGAATCACCAACTAGCCCAGTCATACATTTTGACAAGTTCAGATTGGAGCGTGACAGCGTGAGGAGGCCCCGTTCGCATCGCCTTCTCAATAGCTTAAAATGCTCGGCTTCGCGGTGGACACCAGAATGGTGCCGCACATGAACGGACGTCTTTACGTGTCGCACATGCTGTTGTTAACGCACTTAAGGTGTCTGAAGCACTTAAGGTAGCGAAGTGCCCAGTACTCTACAATTCACCATTTTTCGAAGCACCCACTACACGTTTGTACGGCAAAACGCGCACCTCCGCAGTTGCACGTTTTGTTAAAACTGTAGTTCATGATATTCAATGATTATGTCTGAGCGCTTAGTAATGGATGGGCCTTTGAGAATGGATGGGCCTTTGAGCACCCACTCATTCTGCCACTCACATGGTAAGACTCCTGGTGCGATTCTACACTTCAAGCACGCAATATTATATATGGTAACGAAACATTTCGTCTTACATGACGTCTGCATGGGGTGTTTATTCGAAGCAGTTTCACGCACTGTTGTGGCTCTGTCATATAAAATTCGACTGCCGCGCATAATGCCAGGATTCGATGCCAGCTTAAACCCTGATTTTTAACCTTTGCTTCCACTGAGATTTCTTGCTCATGGACAACGCAGCCGACGCCGACACCGTATTTCTGCGAGACGGGCTCTTTAACACTCTCGCGTTAATAAAATGTGTTTATGGCGTGATGAGTACTGCATTTCATTTTCGTGCTAGAGGTAGCAGGTTGAACTGATATGGGATTCCGAAGTTTTAACATTCATTTTGTGAATTTTTTTTAGATTTTCAAGTGACGTGCTATACTTGCCTTTATTATTCATTACTGATTTTCTTTTTACTTTATTGGGTGCAGCCATTATGAGCCAACAAAACACGACAGTTCATTTCGCGCTTTTTCACACGTAATGAACCTTGCAATGCTTTACGCATTATTATGCATATCCACTACTAGGCACCTGTCTCACTCCACCGAGTACTGCTGCTAACACTAAGCACCCATTAGGAAAGTTCGCTGTCTAGTTTTCTTATCCAAACAAGCACGTAAAGTGCGACTTCGCTCCAGTCCGAACAGTTGTGAGTACTGTTGCGACGGTTCTTTGCACGCACCGGAAACTCGTGAGGAAGATGCAGAGGCAGCATGAAAAGACTGATGGGAAACTTAACGTGGTTTATTTAAATTGTTTACTTGGCGAGCATTTCCTTACATGACGAACATTTTCGTCCTAAATGACGAACATCTTGAGGGCTCGTTTTTCTTTGTTAGACACAATGTTAATGAGAACTAACAGACAATAATGCCAATGAATGTACATTCATATCGCAATTATTACAAATACCATCCCCTAAACTTTTCTTGACATTATTGTCTGTTCATCATCATCAGCCTGTCTACGCCCACTGCAGGGCAAAGGCCTCTCCCACGTTCCGCCAATCAACCCGGTCCTGTGCTTTCTGCTGCCACGTTGTACCTACAAACTTCTTGATCTCATCTACCCACCTAATTTTCTGTCTCCCCCTCACGCGTTTGTCATCTCTTGGAATCCAGTCAGTTACCCTTAATGACCACCGGTTATCCTGCCGACGTGCTACGTGCCCGGCCCATATCCATTTCTTCTTCTTGATTTCAACTATAACATCCTTAACCCCCGTTTGTTCCCTGACTCACTCTGCTCTCTTCCTGTCTTTTAAGGTTACACCTATCGTTTTCCTTTCCATCGCTCGCTGCATCGTCCTCAATTTAAGTTGAACCCTCTTTGTAAGTCTCCAGGTTTCTGCGCCGTAGGTAAGTAGCTGTTATATACCTTCCTCTTGAGGAATAGTGGTAGACTACCATTCATGATTTGATAATGCTTGCCGAATGAGCCCCATCCCGTCCTTATTCTTCTAGTTATTTCACTCTCAGGATTCGGCTCCGCGGTTACTACCCGTCCTAAGTAGACGTACTCCTTTACAACTTCCAGTATTTCTCATTAATCATATATGCTGGTAGTATTACGCTAGGACGAGCGAACTTATGCTGAATTACGTGTCGGAATGGTATGTACTGAGAAGAGGCCCGTTCTCTTTACTAGAAGCCATCAAGAAAAGAGATGAACACTCTTATTTTACCAGCTGGCACAAGAAGTCTGTTCCACATTCATGATCAAGGCCACGAATGGCATTTGCTAACAGTTACGGGGAGTATACGCACAGAAATATCCACTAAAGGGGACGGGGAAACGACCACGGTCATATATCCATTGGTAGAGAACCGGACGTGTTATCAAAAGGTTAGAGGTTCACTGCCTTCCGAGAGCAACTCATTCTTTCGTCCGCTTGAGTTTCTTTCAGTTCCTCTGACAGTTAGTGCACTATAGTTAAAATGTCTAAATAAAGTCCCCTATGCCTTTCTTGGCTTAATTGACTTCTGGCTTGATGAGGCTGTGCATTAGTGTGAGGCACGTGCTGTCTTGACGTACTCAATATGAAGACTGAAAAATACTAGCAAATGTCACTGGTAACCGCCTAGGGTATAGGATTCAAACCTTCAGTGGCACTTCTGACTATTTAGCCGAACGACGAAAATTGTGAATGCTACTGAATCCTGAATATCCGTCACCGGTATTTCATGCGTGGCACAAGCGAAAAACTAAAAAGGCCACGTGTCGTATTTTTATTATCTCTCGTCCTGCCGTCCTCACTATGGTAGATACCGACCGAAAATCTACAGGCTAAACTAGAGGCCCACGTCTACGGCCTGTCCTTCGTAACATTACAGGTTCATCGAATTCCATTGTAACAGCCAAGATTTCTTTCGTCTGGTCCAATATTTAAACGCGCACAGTTGGAACTAAAGTGTGTTTCGAAAAAGAAGCATACGACAGTCACCACAATACGCGCATACCTGATTTTCATTAGTTACCTTACATTATTAATATGGTAGTTGTTGCCGCGAATGAAAGTTGCCACAAGCTATAACTATGTAGGCAAGTATCGCGCATCGCTTAGTAGAACTTATAATTTTGTGTCAGCGTGCTGCCCGTCTCCCTCTTTCTCTTTCCCTTTAACTCAAACTGCCAAACTCCCCCATTACTTCCCCCTGTATAGGGTCGCATACCAGTTTTGCTAGATTGTTTAACATCGCTGCCTTTCCTCTGTTCCTTCATTCCTTTCTTTCCTGTACATACATGGCTAAATGTGTAATTCCAATCTCGTAAGGCCTTGGTGTTCCTTGATTGGCAGTGACTCTTACTACATTAAACCGCCACACCATCACAATTTTACAGTAATCATTACATCGCTTCATCATCGCCTAGGCGAAGTTGCGTGGCCACACTACCTGGCCATACACCCAGGGGGGAGGGGGTGCTAAAGTCTCTGCGATTTTTTTTAAATTTTGCATCTGTACGTATACAGGCACAGACACAAGCGCACGAACGAACATACATAAAAGGTGATTGACTCTCCCCACCCCCCTTCTCAGGAAGAAATTGCTGGCTACGTCCCTGCTGTGCCGTGAAGCAAAAAACATCATCGATAACGTGTGCAAACCTCTTTGAACTTGTGAGAGCGTCTCTCTGAAGACACAAGTACAGTTGCAACATAATAACTGTTTCTTTGGGTGCCCTTCATTTCGCTTGCCCGTAAAACCCATTCACTTACGTGGCATAAATGCTCAGCGATTACTGCAATACTTGCGGTAACTCTGAACAAAACGCTCCTGATATATATATATATATATATATATATATATATAGCGTTTTAATATGTAGGTCCATGATCTACGGACGGGCGACCAGTATCAAACATTTTCTGTTTTCGTGAGCCACCCAATGCGCTTACAGTGTGCCGAAATATAAACGCGTAACACAAACTCTGAATTCAAGAATCGGGGTCTAAATATCAGTCATTCTGGGGATCAGTACCGATATGTTTCTCAAGTTCTAACGTAAATCCCCTTCTCAAATGGTCCATTTGTGTGATATGGGAAAGGCCTTCTGTCAAATGGCAACGTTAGCTGATATTTTGTTCAAACGCCTTCACCTCCCACCACCCTTTCTCTCCGAGCTTCATTGTCACGGGCATTGCGGGAGACAGCTTCGGGACAGCGGCCCGCTAGCTGAGGTGAGTTTCAGATCCCCGATTTAAGATATTATAAGCTAGCGTCTGGACAGCGTTTAAATATGACTTTTCTAGTTACTATACAGTGTTGTCGTATGAAACAGACAGACTTTTATTAATGAAGCGACCGAATGAAAAAGACATTTGACATATCTTATTAAGACAATGAACTTAGTTTTTGACACTAATAAAGCTATTAACCTCAGAGACGTCATTCTAGTTGAACGTCACTTGTTTCGTATTGAAAAACAGGTAAAAATTACTGTCTGAATATCGAAGGACAGACAAGTACATTTTCGGAAGTATATTTTGGGTGACGTGACTGACTTTACTTTTAAACGTCTGTCCTATCAATGAACATATTTAATAGTGAAGACGGCTCTATATAGTTCGTTCTCTTCCGTCAGTCATCATGTACAGCCGCCCAAATCTTTAACTATCGTGCGCAGTGCCGACTTTTTTGTGCGTGAGCGCCGTACGACGGAGCCAAGTTGCAAACAGGGCGAGAGTAAGCGCATGCCCACATTTTTCAGCTTATGTTATGCATGGGGCAGTGTGACGTATCTGCGGATTTAATTTTCTCGGTTGCTTGTTGATCTTTGGAATATAAGATACGAGCAAGACGCGCTGCCTGTTCGTCTGAACTGAGATATGGCGCGTTCACACTGAGACATTCGGCGGCGAGAGCGCGCGGAATCCGCTTCGGCGGCAGCGAGATCCGCCGGAAAAGCCCTTTCCGCGCCGATCGGTCCCGGACCGATTTTTGCGGCAGCTGCCGCCGGATTCCCTCACCGCGAACCAATCGGAACGCGAGTCGAACATTCGAAAAATGGCGGCGCGCTTGTGATATCGGAGTCGTCGAAGCCCGCAGCAACAGCGAAGTCTTTCGTAAATGTAGCTCGCTCGATAACTACCAAGTGTTGTCGCGATTAGCATCTTTGCAATACATCATCACGATCTCGCAAAACGGGTAGCATTACCTCGGCTCGACCAAGCTTCTCGCGTCTTGCAAATCAGGACGAACCAACCACAACTGCTTGCGTCGTTTCTTTTGTTCGGCGAATGCATGTTTATCCTCGTCAGACATCGCCAGAAAGTTGCTTTGCAGCAGGCCCAGCAGTTCGACGACCCTGCTCCGGTTTATGCGCTTCGCCGTAACGAAACGCGTACACAACGCCGAGCGCGTCGATGTCAGCGTTCCTTCGCGCGAAGGGACGATGACAACTAGACGCCCTAGTTCCGGCGGTGCGGTTGCTAAGTGGCGTGAACAATGTGGAATTTCGGCGGCGCGCGAATTCCGGTCGCTGTGGCGGGCGGATTCCCCAGTGTGAATGAGCCATTAATGCAGGGTGACGTTCTCACGAAGGAACAGGCGAGCAGACGATGGGCCCAGCTGAGCGTGCTTCGTGGGCATGCGCTTACTCTCGCCCTGTTTGCAACTTTGCTCCGTCGTACGGCGCTCACGCACAAAAAAAGTCGGCGCTCACGCACGGTAGTTAAAGATTTGGGCGGCACTATACAAGTGCACTTGTGTGCTCATCCTCGTTCTTTCGAAAATCGTACTCCCACTCGCTTAAGGAAGTATTCGTCGTATGTTTTACGAATGTATTTATAGTAATTTATAGGCCATCGTTTATGTGCAATAATTAGGACATTTTCTGCTGCCCCGCCACGGTGGTCTAGTGGTTATGGCGCTCGACTGCTGACCCGAAGGTCGCGGGATCGAATCCCGGCCGCGGCGGCTGCATTTTCGATGGAGGCGAAAATGTCTGAGGCCCGTGTACTTAGATTTAGGTGCACGTTAAAGAACCCCAGGTGGTCAAAATTTCCGGAGCCCTCCACTACGGCGTCTCTCATAATCAAATCGTGGTTTTGGGACGTTAAACCCCAGAAAAAAAAAAAAAAAAAAAAAAAAAGGACATTTTCTGCTCGCGCAGTTGGCAGCACGTTATCAAATTTATTGCATGGACCATTTTTGAGAAGTTCTCTGTACAGATATTCAGGCAAAATAGACAACCAAGCGTTTGTAGCACGAAGCCCTTTCCCTTTCTTAACCCTTCCGCCACCTTGTGGGATTCCGCAGAACTGATTTGCAATAAGATATTCAGGCACTTCGTCACTTCAAGAGTACGACATACATGGGACAAGGACTGAGTGCAATAATGGTGCTTAGAGGCGTGCCTTTTCGGTATCTTTGAAAATGTTTGAGCGTGCTTAGATATTTTGAAAAAGAATAATAATAATATCAGTAATAAATTTATATTAATGTCGAAGTGAAGCGATCTCTGCGGTTGCCCACCTTGTTTAAAGTACAAATCATATGTTGAGCCCAGCGAATCAGATCGACGTCACTAAAACAACGTACGTAGCTTGCTGGTCCTGGTCATACGAAGTAATCCCAAGTTGTACAATATGACGCTAAGTTATACGAAGTAAGGCTTATTCATGCCAAGTTGTAGTCGAGTCCAGCACAGTCACCTCTCGCCGATTCGGCTGTACTATGTCGTGGACTACTTTAAACGAGTCGAGTCGAGCAGTCTCGCTTGGCAGCGCGCCACGATTCCCGGTAAGCAGCTTCCTCATGGGCAGTGCGACCTTTCTTCGGTCTCCCCATGTCTGCGTCTGTCGCTGCGCACCGCCTCCACGCACCAGCATTATATAATGTGAAGACGCCCATGCGCAGTTGACCGTGACGTCAGGTGGTTGCGCGCACTGTCCAGGCAGGCACGCCGGTGGCGGATCATTGTATGGGCTAGCGAAGCATACGCACAGCTATGCAACCGGTTGCTAGGCAACGCGCGGCGACGTCATGGCTGCGCGGAGCTTTAGGGGCGAAGCACCTTATGGTATCGGCTTGTCCGCGTATCATGTCGCTGGCGCGGTCCATCATAAACGGGTATGTGCCAGAAACATTAGATAAATCCCACTACTGGCCATCGACCCACTAAAAGTGATGAAGGCAACAGTTTTCCCATCAAATAGCTGATGACGTATCAGGATTTAATTGCATTAATTAACAAACATTTGCTAAATTTTGTCTCAAAATTGGTTTCAAATGCCAGCTTTTCTCCTGTAAAGCATACTTCGCAGCATGTAGCAGTGTGTAACACGAAGACGCGGCAAAATCACTGCAAATGGCCAGTAAGAGACAGAAGAAGAAGAAGCACCTTAGAGTAAGCTGCATTCCGAAGCAGGGGAGGCTAGTGTGCCTCGATGTGTGCGCCCCCCTTAGGGTGTTGCCATTCTTTGAAGGGGCTGATGCCGCCACGATGCCATTTTTTGCCCCGCGTCTCGTGCCTCTCAGCGCAGCTGCCGTAGAGGGGTGAGACGCCGGTAAGAAGCCGTGGGCTAAAATATGGCAGCCGCGCCGCAGTAGACGCCGCAGATGTCCTCACCCTGGACAAAACGCGCAACAAAACGCGCATCAAGGCACCCTAGGGGAGGCCGCTAGGGAGCCACGCCAAGCGGACGCGCTTCGCATGAGCTCTACGTTTTTCGATCTCCAGCGACCGGCAGTTGCAAAGTGTCGGGAAACAAACCTTCACCATCAGCATGGGAAGTCGTCCAGCACCCTCTGAACCCGTTCTTTCGGCAAGTCCACCCATATTTTGTAACGCACTACCTTTGAAGTCTGGCTCACCGGTGGCCGCGCTAGGCCTAGCGCCGGCGTCGCCGGCGTCGCCAACATCGCCCACCATCCTGCAGACATGGAGGTGGTAGTGGATGGGACCGACGTATCCCCCGAAGAACTTGACCAACCCGGTTGGATGGAAGCCCACAAGGCCCTTGGGCGTGGAAGAACTACCAAGAAGGCTGCCGCCGGAGCTTTCATGGACGCTAGCGCAACATCTAAACAAACCGATGCGTCGCAAACGGCGTCGCAAAAATCCATCGTTGAAAAGAGCGGAGCGTCTAAACCAGGTGAGCCGCGCAGGCCGCGTCGGCGTGCACCTCCGCCGCAGATGCCTGCCAATGACTACAAAATCGTCGTTCGGCCCCGCGACGGACTGAACCTCAGCGTCTGTAGTGAAGCTGAAATCGCTGACTGCATCAGGAAAACTCTACGTTTCCCAGACAACCACGACCATCACAGATGTGGTGCAGGTAAATCGTGCGCAGAACTTGGTGCTGATTTCTACGCCGGACGAAGGACGAGCAAAGGCCTACAGCAACTTGTCAGAGATTCTGCTCTATGGCAAATCCTACAAGGTGAGCCCCTACGTCACTGCTCCGGATGATTCTGCGAAAGGGATTCTACATGGCATCCCCGGATATGACACGCAAGCGGATATCATGGCCAGCTTGCGGAACAATACACCCAGGGTCCTGCAAGCTCGGCGTCTGGGTACCACTAACTCTGTCATCATCGTTTTCGAGGGACCAATGGTTCCTCACTACGTGAAGTACAGGGGCACTCTTATGCGCTGCTTACTGTATAAGAAGAAAATTGAAGTCTGCAGCATATGTCGTGCCATAGGGCATCGCCAGGACATCTGCCCAACACCTGCTGTTAAACGGTGCCAGAAATGTGGTCAGGACAATCCTCTGCAGGAACACGAGTGTGAACCGAAGTGCGTGGTGTGTGGAGGCCCGCACATGGCGCGTTCGAAAGACTGTAGGAAACATTTCGCGACGCCACCTATTATCCGGAGGCGACGGCTCGAACAACGAGTGTCACAGTCCTCTCAAGAGCCAACCCCACACCAAGGAGGACACCCCCAGAGACCTAGCCTTTCCAAGGAACGAAAGCGACAAGAGCCGGAGGCTGCTCGGAGCAGGAGCCGCTCCCTCTCCTTCCCGCCGCTGCCGACCAAGCCGAGGCCCAATCCCGACCCAGGAATAATCAGGTGCGCTGGCCTAGTGGGCCTCCCTTGCAGGCTGCTGTCGATGATAAGAAATTGCAAGCCCTGGAGGCGCAAATAGCGCAGTTAAGTGAAATAATTTCAAGACAAGAGAAATAAATAGCGCAGCTTAAACAATTACAGCGGTCTGACCAGCCGACCACCCAGGTCTTAGCTAATCCTAATGAGCCCTCAGCGGCCAAAGAAGATAATAACCTGGATGATAACTCGCCTCCGCCTAAGCGTAAGGCTACGAAAGTGGACCGCACGACTCAGTTCGAAACGAGAGTCACTAATTTGGAAACCAAATTTGACAGTTTTCAAACAAGCTTAGCGCAACTAGTGGATACTGTACAAACATTAATCAATATGACGAACGCGCGGCTTGATAGCATGACTGTGCAAATCGCCGAAGTTACACGTCAGGGTGACTCGGCACAGTCTTTTAAAGCTACCAAGCCTAGTAAACCATACGACCGGCGGTCGACTACCTCAATACCTCGCCCTACACAGGCACCGTCCCAATCTGCGCTCCCTTGCCCAGCGCAGCTATACGGACCCCCCGCTCATGATGGAACGCAATAACTATACGATTTGGCAATGGAATTGTCGAGGGTTCCGCCGTAAACGGGGGACCCTCCAGCAATTCGTTGACACCAGGGATGCACCCGATATAATTGCCCTGCAAGAAGTAATGGGACAAGCGAAGCTAGCCGGCTACAAATCTTATAGCCCTGCAAACGTAATGTATAGCCCTATTATATCCATATTAGTACGCCGCAACCTCCCAGTTCTGCAGCACCACTTTGATGAGGACATGGGCATAGCACATGTTTTCTTAGAACTCATCCAACGAAAACGAGGAGGGCACAGTCTTTTCATATTAAATTTATACAGCCCCCCAAAATGTTGAGCTCATCGCTTTGGCACACTGTTTGCCAAGGCACTGCAATTAGTGCAGCACAACAGCTTTATAATTGTGGGTGACTTTAATGCTGCCCACATATGCTGGGGATACCGAACATCTACACCCAAAGGCAAAGACCTATGGAATCAGGCGCAACAGCACCGCCTTACTTTAACTACAGCTCACAGCTATCCCACTCGTATTGGCACAAGTACAGCGAGGGACACTGCCCCCGACCTTGCCTTTGTTCGAAACATTCCACAATGGAAATGGAAAAACTTAAACGAAACCCTAGGTAGTGACCATTGCATAATCCAATCACATATACAAGCAGGCCCTGCTAAACCCACAGGTAGAAAATCTTTTCTGACGGACTGGGACAAATTCCGCGCATACAGAGAACAAACCGCACCTACTTGTATAGAAAATCTAGAGGAATGGACTGCGACACTGAATGGAGATGTCTCAGCTGTCACGGAGGAGGTTCCCGAATCCGCCGGAATTGAGGAGGTGGACTCCCATCTCCTCCATTTATGGCAGGCTCGCAGCAGTATTCAGAACAGATGGCGCAATCAGCGACTCAATAAGAAACTTAGACTTAGGATCGCACAGTTGGACGCACAAATCGCTGCATATGCCGACAAGCTGACTTCCCAGAAGTGGAATCAAATTTGCGATAGTATGGAAGGACAGCTTAGCGTCGCTCGTACCTGGCAGGTCCTACGCTATCTTCTTTAACCGGCCACATGTAAATCGGCCCAACGAGAAAGGCTCCTTTGCTTAGTTCACCAGTTTCAGGGCAGTCATGATGAGTTGCTCCAAACCCTCCAGAAAACATACATAGCTTCCCACCCACCTCAAGCTCATCCAGACTACACTGGTCCCGATGCACCCACCGTGGATGTTCCCATCCTAGAAGCGGAAGTAAGGGCAGCTACGCTTCAGTTGAAGGTAAAATCCGCTCCAGGAGCAGATAAAGTCACCAACAAATCTCTTCGCAATTTAGATGACACTTCCATTAAGGCTATCACGGAATACATGAACTCATGCTGGGAGAAGGGTGCGCTTCCACAACAATGGAAACATGCGAGGGTTATTTTTGTACCCAAACCAGGCAAACCCCTACGTTTAGAAAACCTCCGCCCCATCTCGCTTACCTCCTGTCTAGGTAAATTAATGGAACATGTCGTACTTAATCGACTTAACAGCTATGTGGAGGATAACAACCTGCTTCCTCCCACAATGATCGGTTTCCGCCCGGGACTGTCGACTCAGGACGCCATGCTGCGCATTCAGCACGACGTGCTAGATAGTATCTCTGCGGCGGGCACTAAGGCAATATTGGGACTGGACTTGACAAAAGCCTTCGACAATATCGCCCATTCTGCTATTCTTCAATCACTACATCAACTAGGCGTGGGCCCGCGCATTTACTCTTATGTCCGGGATTTTTTAAACAATAGGACAGCGGAGCTCAGCATTGGTGATCTCAGCTCGAAAACGCTTCTTTTAGGCAGTCGAGGTACTCCTCAGGGATCAGTTTTATCCCCTTTTCTTTTCAATTTGGCAATGAGAGGATTGCCACCTCTATTGTCCAAGATCCCAGATCTCAAACATAGCATCTATGCTGATGACGTCACCCTTTGGGTCACCCGAGGAAACGACGCACACATCGAAGAAACCTTACAGCAGGCGGTACGAACAATTGAAGCCTATGTCCGACCTCGAGGGCTCGAATGCTCGCCGCAGAAATCCGAATTACTCGTTGTTCGGGAGCAGCGCGGGAGACGGGGTTCAAGCAGCCCCCCACCCAAGATCACAATCTTCGCGGGAGAGCAACCAATACTGGAAGTCCCAACAATCAGGATCCTCGGACTTTTTATCCAAAACACAGGGCGCAATACTAAGACGCTGAGTAGATTGCAAAATGCAACACTACAAACGCTCAGGCTAATAACTAGAATCACTAACAAGCACGCGGGTTTGAAGGAGTCCAACACTCTCCGGCTCGTTCAGGCCTTTGTGCTGAGCAGAATTACATACAGTTTGCCGTATCTGCGCTTAACGACAGCTGACAAGTCCAAGGTGGACACACTCTTACGGAAGGTGTACAAGGTAGCACTTGGCCTACCGATACGCACTTCTACGGAGAAGTTTTTCGCCCTGGGCCTCAACAATACGTTAGAGGAGATGGGGAGGCCCACCGCACCGCGCAGTAGGAGAGGTTATCGCGAACCCCAGCCGGTCGCTATACTCTCGCAGAAGCTGGCATCCGTTTCACACCTGCTTTATCTCCTAAAATCAATATATCCTCCGATCAGAGATCACATCTCAAAATTCTCCCCATACCTCGGAATATGAACCCCACCTATCACACTGAAAGGCGGATCGAACGGGCCAAGGCCCTGCACAGCCGCTTTGAGACAAATACGAAAACGGGATATGTTGACGCGGCCGAGCTCAATGGACACCAGGGTTTTTCGGTCGCCGTGGTGAACTATGCGGGGCAAGTCATATCGGGAGGTTCAATCAAAACGACTAATCCAGAGGAGGCAGAGGAGGCGGCCATCACCTTGGCCATAGCCAACACTGCCGCAACATACATAATCAGTGATTCGAAGTCCGCTATTCGCAATTATACCAAAGGGCGAATTTCCGCAATAGCTAACAAAATTTTGAACCAGAATACTAAACATCGCACTGTCCAAATTATATGGGCCCCAGCCCACTCCTCACTCCCTGGTAATGAGGCCGCCCACCGACAGGCTCGAGCTTTCGCCTCCCGAGCCCATGGCCCAACCCAGGTCGGAACGGGGAATGAGATAGAGGAAATTGGGTGGTCGACACGCGACCGTATGGTGACGTATCACGAAATTACGCAGTATTATCGATTGGCCAGACTTCAGTATCCCCCAGGGAACGAATCACTAACCAAACGACAGGAGCTTCTATGGAGGCAACTCCAGACGGGCTCGTTTCCGACGCCAATTCTCTACTCATATATTTCTCCTACTATATTTACACCTGAGTGCAAGCTGTGCCGGGCCCCCCGGGCCGACCTTTTTCACATGCTTTGGGGCTGTCCCAGTAAACCTGTGCATTGTGGCCCACAGGGCTTGCAAATTACCACTACGCAGCAGTGGGAGGCCACACTGCTCAGCTCCGACCCTGCCGTGCAGGTCTGGATCACGGGGCGGGCAGAGGCAGCCGCCAAGGAGCAGGGGCTCCTGGCCGACTAACCGTCGTCGCCTCCCACAATCGAGGAAACCATTGGTTTTCATTAAAAAGGTTTTGTTCTCTCTTTCTCCGAAGCAGTTTTCCGACGAGTTAGGGGAGCTGAAACATCCTTCCCTACATTCCCGGTTTCAGGCTTGGCACCGCTAATGCCTCATCAAGGAAATCTCTCTCAAAACAATGCGGCGCATCACCTTGTTTGTTTGTTTTGCCTACTTTTCTGTGGCACGTACCCACTCTGGGGGATGGGCCAAGAATATGTAGTTGAAGCTTAAAATCTTATTCGAAGAATGTAAAATGGTTAAAAAGAATTAGGAGTAGAAATGGTAACAATAAATAAGACATCAAATTAATACTTCAAAAATTATGCTATTACGCTCGTATTTCAGACAGCCGTATTAACCTTATCAGAACAATTTGGTGAGATTAGATATATTGAACCGCATTTTAATTAAGAGCGTTTTTGAAGGAAGATTAAAAAGGTACACGTTTAGTGTTTTGCATGAAATTACACACGGCATTGAAGGCATCCCTATGGCAGTATCCCAACCCTGAGGCTCCGAAGCTTAGTATAATTTCTTCAGTTAAGTTTAAGCCTATTTTTAACAGCGGAGTAATGAGCAGTCGTGATCTAATAATTGAATATCTGCGGCATGACAAAAAGAAATGTGCAATATTTTCTCATTCTCCGCAGAATTGACATAGGGGCGATATCGTCAGACCAGCTCTGTGTAAGTATAGATTTAATGGGGGGGACGCGGCATCGCAATCTGGTGATCGTAACTTCAGATTGTCTAGATTGGCTCCAATGAGACTTCCATGGGAAGTTGAGATGTTTGTATTCCGTCCACGTTGTTATAGTTTCCATCCTATCAGTGTGAATTGCCGATTTTCTGTATCTGATTGCGGTGAAATATTCTACCACTGGAAGAACCTGGATTATTGGGAGATCTAGCGATGCGCGCGCTAAAGCATAAGCCATTTCATTTAAATTTAAGCCACAGTGACCTCAGACCCACACTTCAGCTGACCCAGTAGGCACCCAGTAGGCGGAGATCCCCTGAACGCTAGGCTCAGGCTTTACTGTGACTCTCCATCGGTATCCAACAGGAGGTGCTTCAGCTGAGACGGAACTAAAGATCGAAATGTCTTGAGGGCACGAGAGTTATGTGAAGCTGTAAGTGCTGTGCATACGGAGAGCGAATCAGTTATTATTATCGCCCTGATCTCGTCTGTCGGGTGTTTTCGCAGTGCCATGATGACGGCCATGAGTTCAGCTTCGAAAACCGGAGTAAAATCGGGTAACCTCACAGCGAATGACCAGCCCAGCGACTGGGAGACAATTCCTACGCCTGCCCGTTCTTCGTTCACGGAAGCATCAGTGGCTATTACGTTTCGTGTTTGTGCATGTATCAGAAAATCCTCTAACCTGTTCTCTAAGAATTTTTGGGATTGAAATTTTGATTTTGGAGGAAAAATCTCTTCGTAATCTATCATAAGAACCTGATTTGAGCTATTGGTTACAATTATCTCTCTGATGTTGACATTTATAATTTCCAGTTTCTTTTGTACGAAGATTATCTGTGGTGTGTGATATCGTGGCCAATGAGCGAGAAAGAAGGAATCTGGGTCACTGATAAAAACATATTCCGCTCTTCTTACCGGCAAGCTATGAAATTTTAGAAATGTCTGTACTGTTAAAACACGGAATCGACAGAGCAATGAAGGCAGACGCGCTTCCTGATACATAACAGTAACTGCTGCAAACCTAGGGAGCCCCATACACAAGCGCAGAGCTTCCCGCTCCAATATAATCAACGGCTTAATTTTGTAAGCTGGTCCACCCGAGAACAACACACATCCAAATTCTAATATTGGACGCATATACATCTTATATACCATTATCATTGTGTCCCTACGTACACCAAATTTGCGATTGCTCATTCTGCGCAATAAGCCCAAAGCCTGTTGCCTAGGTCAGGCCCTTCTTCTTCTTCTTCTTCTTCTGTCTCTCATTGCCCATTAGCAGCAATTTTGCTGTAGGAAACACCGGCGCACACTGCATGCTTCGCCCCTCCTCAGGTTTCACGTCAGTGGAGCTGAAACACCCTTGCCTACGTGCTTCACCCCTCCCCAGTTTTAACGCGATAGCGTTAGAGAGCTCGTGTCGCAGAAAGTCCGGTGTCAGCGGCGTCGTCGGTTGTGAGCGAAAAATCGTCCGCGACCGAAAAATCGAGAAAGATGCAAATAAAATAAACAATAAAAATATTTGGTCCCATTGAGGATTGAAGCCGGACCGTTTGCGTGGCAAGCAGATGCTCATTCGTTCTCCGTTTAGCTCTATACATCGTCAACTTTCATTGTCCACCCATTTAGGTCTTTTATAAAACTGTTCTTCGCTTTTCTTTTGTCTATTTGTATGTGGGACAGAGTGGCGCTCGGGCGCTAGCGTGAACCCGGTGGATGAGAGGACGAGAAAGATGAAGGCACAATATAACAACCGGTCCAAGGCATGGAGCCAGTTTCCCTAGGCGACAAAACAAAAACAATACCCTTCGATTCCTCGGCGTGCGTTGCGTCAAGCAACTGAGACAGTAACCAGCCAACCAACCAGCAAATGTGTGTTTTCGGTTTCTTCCTTCAAAACGGGGCCGCAAATCTTTGGCCATCTCCAGCTTCGAGGTTTAAGTAGCGCCTCTGTTGATCTCGGCATTTGCTAAGGTTGCTGCAGCAGGCACCCAGTAGGCGGAGATCCCCTGAACGCTAGGCTCAGGCTTTACTGTGACTCTCCATCGGTATCCAACAGGAGACCACTGTTACAAGAGGCTGACATCATATTCCAGGCACAGCAGCCGGTAACATGGCCCCTAAGCTCATCTTTCCTTGGGGACTTGAACGCGTCGGCTGTTCAGGTTATTGGTGCGCTACTAATCCAGAAGACAGAGGAGTCCATAACCACTATCAATAATAATGTGTTCTCAGTACCATCAGAGCTTCGTCCATGATTTCAAGCTCAGTCGTTGGCTGATTTCACAGCCACTCCGCTTTCTCTGAGTGGAAACCAAACGGCTGATGTAAAATATCTACCAGTGCAGCCCATGCCTGTGGATGGCTCGACTCTTGACTTCCACATCTGTGACTTGGGCACTTCTGTTGAACTCTGCGTTCAGATTGTCTTATACCTCGCCGTGCAGCCTGTGTCTGCGGAATGCACGGATGTTGAGCTAATCTTTCCTGAACTCTACGTTTTCATTTTTCCGGTATCACGACCATGGGCAACGGGACGAGGTTGCAAAGGCCTTCCAATACCGTTAAACGTTGTTTCGTTGAGGTAGTCGCCAGAGACCTACAAGGCTGAAGACATCGAATTCATGTTGGTGTGCTGCGACAGAGATCATGCTGCGGATATCTTTCGGTATGTGGACTAGTCCTTCATAGAAGTGTGTGGTACGGCACGATTCCTATACTGACCCGAATATCTCTACCCGACTGTGACTGACTTAGATGATTCCTTTCTGAGATTCAGAATTCTCGCCTTCAGTTCGGCAGTACGTATTGTGGAGGCCTAACGCGGAGAGCCTCTTTGTCGACATGCTTAGCGATAGGTGGGAAAATGCGGGTCACACTGTAGAATCTGAAGAGACCGCTATAGCTTTGGCTACGACGAGCGATTCCGCTCGAACGATTTTAAGTGACTCGAAGAGAGCCATCATGAATATCTCGAAAGGAATCATAAATATGAGAGCAGCGAGGATGCTCAAAAAAACTATTTTTAGAATTCAATTGTTCTAAAAATTATTGAATTAGTATGGGTCCCTGCACACTCGGGGAACCCTGGGAACGAGGAGGCGCACCCTGTATCCCGAGGTCTAACAGAGCGGGAGGCGCGTCTTTCGGACCCGGTCTACCCTGGTGACACACCGACTTCCTTTAATGATATAAAGAATATCTATTCAGGTGAACGGCGAGTCTACCCTCCGCCCGATGAAACCCTCACGAGAGCGCAGGCCACGATCCTCCGCCGCATTCGCACTGACTCATTTTCTAGTCATCATCGGCTGGCGCTAATTACATGCGGATCGGTTGACCCAATCTGCCCAAATTGCAGCGCGCAAGAATTGGCCACACAAAATCACATATTGTGGGTCTGTGAAGGCATTCCTTCCCCCAGAACGCTCCTTCCAGCTCGCTCGCGGTCAGCGTGGGAGGAGCTTATTAAAACTTCCATTAAGGAAACGCAGCTCGCTATGGCTGCCAGGGCCGAAAGGGTCGCTGCCCACGTGGAGCCACTCTGAGGACCGCACCATATATGTAAATAAACTTGATTCCTCCATACTGTAAAGGAGATTTGAGTAACGAACTGCTGTGGCTGTTGATAGCACCTGTATCTCCAGAATATTAATGAATATATATGCCGAAGTACAAACGCGTAGGTAATAAAAGAGACAGTGAACGTTAGATAAAACAACGTTCTTTATTTGCCGCGAGATATTGCCGATATTCTTAGATATCGGTTGCAGCGAAGTCATTTCATTTACGCCCGGCTCCCTTTCACCTACATGAGAAAGGTAACGATGAGTCATAAACACAACAAACACTTAATTATTGGCAGTTTTTATATCTGATTTTTCATTTATCCGCGTGGCAAGAAAGAAAGACTTGATAATAGCACTTTTAAATAATACAGCCAAAAAAAGTCACAGTTTCGCCGCAAGGGCGAAGCAATGAATGCGATAGCAAGAAAAGGGGCCCATCACGGACGCGTTGCTACGCTGCAAAAACATCTGCAATCCGGCAGCAACTACCGCGCGACCAGACAGCGGAAGGGCAAGGTTCTCCCTGCGCAAATATTAGAAGAAGCGAGCGAGCTGGCCGACGACTTTTAAATGCGCCTGTTGCGCTCCTCGCGCCATCTCGGTGGTAATAAAGAAACACTTAAAAGCGCCTGCCCTCTCTTAGTCCTGCCAGCGGTAAAGGGTGTGTATATAACGTTCGCCGTTAGCTACCTGAAGGGTCTGCGCTTTGTGGCGTAGTGGTTAGTGCCATGGGATGCAGAGCGAGGGGTCCCTGGTTCGATTTCGCGCTTCGAAAGCATTTTTCTGAATTATCTTTTTTTACTTATATATATATATATATATATATATATATATATATATATATATATATATATATATATATATATATATATATATATATATATATATTGTAGCGAAGCGTTCGAACTTGATAATGGGTCGTCCTCTCGAACACCTTCTAGTGGGTCGCCCTCTTCGGCTCGAAGAGAACGCAGCTCGCGCTGAGAGTCGGCCCCGCCTTGACTGTCGCTGTGTCGTCGAATATCGTCGCCGCTAATAAACCTCTTTATAATTTGGTGGAGGTGCTGGGCCTTCACAACAACCTCGGCCCTCGGACAGCCCATGGGCGTCTCCCGTTGTTCTCGTTGCGAAGAAGGACGGTTCCGTGCGGTTCTGTGTGGACTACCGACGGCTCAACAAGATCACTCGCAAGGATGTTTATCCGCTGCCGCAATCGACGACGCGATTGACAGCCTGCAAGGAGCCGAATTCTTTTCATCTCTTGATCTGCGCTCGGGGTACTGGCAAGTGCCCATGGCGGATGACGCTCGACCGAAGACAGCCTTTGTCACGCCCGACGGCTTGCACGAGTTCAACGTCATGCCGTTTGGTCTGTGTAATGCGCCCGCGACCTTCGAGCGCATGATGGACACCGTTCTGCGCAACTTGAAATGGCACACGTGCTTGTGTTACCTTGACGACGTCATGGTTTTCGCTCCGGACTTCTCCACGCATCTCCAACGTCTGCGGCATGTTTTGACGCGTTTGCGCAACGCCGGCCTCCAACTGAATCTGAAGAAGTGCCGATTTGCAGCACGGCAGCTGACAATCCTCGGCTACGTCGTGTCCAAGGACGGAATCCATCCCGATCCGACCAAGCTTCGGGCCGTGGCCGAATTTCCCAAACCTACGTCCGTCAAAGAACTGCGCAGTTTCGTAGGACTGTGTTCGTACTTTCGACGCTTCATACGAAACTTTGCCACCATCATATCACCGCTGACGAAGCTCCTTGGAGGTAACGGACCCCTAAAGTCGTGGTCGTCCGAGTGTGACGACGCGTTCGCAAAGCTCCGTCGTTTGTTGACGTCTCCTCCCATACTACGCCACTACGATCCTACGGCCCCAACGGAGGTACACACGGATGCCAGCGGTGTAGGCCTCGGCGCTGTCCTTGCGCAGCGCAAACCAGGGTTCCCCGAATATGTCGTGGCATACGCAAGCCGTACGCTTACCAGAGCCGAGACCAATTACACGGTCACGGAAAAAGAGTGCCTGGCGATCATCTGGGCCCTTACAAAGTTTCGACCTTATTTGTATGGCCACCCATTTGATGTCGTCACCGACCATCATGCACTATGCTGGCTGTCGTCACTGAAGGATCCCTCAGGCCGTCTCGCCCGCTGGGCACTTCGCCTGCAAGACTACGACATCCGAGTGCTGTACCGCAACGGACGCCAGCATGCTGACGCCGACGCCCTCTCGCGCTCTCCCTTGCCTGACGACAATGCCCCTTGCTCAGTATCTCACATAGCTGTTGCTTCAATCGACGTTCACACCATCGCTACCGAACAGCGCAAGGATAAATGGATCACCTCGCTGATCGACTTGCTCACTGATCCGTCCGCAACACCATCCACTCGCGCGTTGCGTCGTCAAGCCCACCATTTCGCCGTTCGCGACGACCTACTGCACCGACGCAATTACGACGCCGACGGCCGCTAGTGGCTACTAGTGATACCCCGCAGTCTGCGTTATGAAATATGCGAGGCCTTCCACTCTGACCCGCAATGCGCGCACTCTGGGGTATCCAAAACTTACCACCGCATTCGACAACGATACTTCTGGCGAGGGATGTACCGCTACGTGCAGAAGTTCGTTCGCTCCTGCCTCGATTGCCAACGCCGAAAACCTGCAACGCACGTGTCGCCACCAGGTCTACAACCATTACCTTGCCCTAACCGTCCGTTTGGGCGCGTGGGCATCGATTTGTACGGACCACTTCCTCTGACTTCGGCTGATAACCGCTGGGCCATCGTCGCTTTTGACCATCTAACGCGATACGCCGAAACCGCCGCCCTCCCAGCGGCTACAGCGCGCGATGTTGCCTCCTTCCTACTACACCGATTCATACTGCGTCACGGACCACCCCAAGAGCTTCTCAGCGATCGAGGCTGTGTCTTCTTGTCGGAAGTCGTGGAAGCCATTCTCAAGGAGTGCCATGCTGTTCACCGCAAAACTACTGCTTACCACCCGCAGACGAATGGCCTAACCGAACGCTTTAACCGCACGCTCGGCGACATGCTCTCGATGTACGTCGCCGCCGATCACACCAATTGGGATGCCATTCTGCCCTTCGTCACCTACGCCTATAACACCGCCCCTCAGAGCACTACTGGTTTTTCACCCTTCTTCTTACTGTACGGAAGGCACCCGTCGCACACCATGGACACGATACTTCCATACAAGCCGGATCGCTCTGAATGTGCGCCTATTTCTGCCACAGCCAGACTTGCTGAGGAGTGTCGTGAGCTCTCCAAGACCTTCACTACGCATAATCAAGAGCGGCAGAAGAGCATTCGCGGTGACAACACCACTTCTGCGCCCACGTTCCTCCCTGGAGCGCTCGTTTGGCTCTCTGTCCCTACCACTGCAACTGGCCTCTCTTCCAAACTACTGCCCAAATACGAAGGCCCCTACCGTGTCGTCGAATGCACATCCCCGGTCAACTACCTCATCGAACCCATAGAACCGTCTTCGGACATGCGCCGTCGAGGGCGCGACATTGTCAACGTGGAGCACCTGAAGCCCTACCACGACCCCCTCATAGTGACTAGTTGCCAGGTCGCCAGGTGGCTCCCTTTTCCTACCCGGGGGTAATTGTAGCGAAGCGTTCGAACTTGATAATGGGTCGTCCTCTTTTTTTACTTATATATATATATATATATATATATATATATATATAGACGGTGCATGACGGCGGCGGCAAAAACCAGCCGAGGCTGTCCATATAATTGCTATCACAGTAACAGCAATCAAACGCACATATTCGATGCAGTTTCAAAAATACCTTGAATAAACGTCCACATGGTAGTGCCACAAGTTTCAATTAAAGAAAGCGTATTCTTACTGAAGCTTTATTATGATATCAGTTCGATGGGCACTGCAAGCGGATTTTTGTAGACGCTATGTTGCAATTACCTCCTTAATTCCAAGTGCCACATGATAACGACCTGTGCACCGTCAAGGTCGGCGGGCGCCGTCTTACTGCGTACCCAATGACGGCGGTCACATGGTCAAGCGCTAGCGGGTGTGCGGTTACGTGTGTGTGTGTGTGTGGGGGGGGGGGGGGCATGTCCTAACGTTCGCTTTCTGCTCTGTTTTACACTTGGCGTTATTGAGATCAAACGCCCTCCACACAGCCCATCTTTCGTGTACTATGCGATCGATAGGCCTAATTGAGGTTACTTCAGGCATTAAAAGCGTTGTCTTCCCGCGCGCTATGTCTTAGATCGCGTTAGGCAGGGTTTAAGAGGCATGCCGAAGCGAGAGGTACCACGAAGAGCACGCAGCGCGCTGTCAGCGTTCATCACACCAGCATTATGTCAGCGGATGCTAGCGGTCATCATGCCCGTGTGTGGCGCGATGCTTGTTGCATGTGAAGCAGCTTATGGCGGAGTTCAATCCGGTGGCGGTGGTGGTGTGCGGCGTGACCACCCCTACTGCGCATGCGCAAACCCTCTCCATACACCTCCTCTCCTAGGCTCTCCCCCCTCTCGCGCGCCTCATTCTCTCCTGCGCAGCGCCGCGATGAGCGCCAGCGCATGCGCGTCTCCTCTCCCTCTCTCTCCTCTCCTACACTCCCCGCCTCTCGCGCGCCTGTCGACCGCGTTTCCCGCTCACCCTGTGAGAATTAACGGCCAGGCTAGAGGGAAGACACGACGCGTGTAGCATTCGTCTTCGCTTTCCACGATGCTTTGAATGGATAGATGCAGCTTGCAGCGTGGGATTTCGCCCTGGCTTAAGAACCTGGCGAGCCAGCTCGTAAAAAAATTACACCATCTCCGCTCAAGTGAACCATCTGCCCGCTGCTTCGCGTCCACACATGGTTAGCCTTAGTGCGAGATGGTGTAATTTTTTTATTTAGATTTGAAGAGAATGCTTGCTGCGATTTTCTGGCCCATAAATCTGCGAACTCGTCGGCGTTTGTAGTTCTCTTTTCTGATATACACAATTACTCATTTTTAGGAGCGAGGCTCCTTAGGCCCGCACCCCGCCGTCACCGTTGAAGCTCCCATCTCTTAAGCATCGCTTTGGGTTGCAGTGGCCGGTGATTTAAGAGGAAATGTTTAGGCCTTGAGGGGTTTGGTTCTAGCGCACCAGAAATTCGAGGTTAAAAGAAATAAGCTCTTTGCACAACTAGTTATAATGGTCGTCTTTACTTTCACCACCTTTATCGTGGATTGTGAAATGACAACCATCATTCTAGCGCACTACGGGCGCTTTGTCGAAGGTAGAGCAGACGCTCTCCCCACCCGGCGCCGGCGCAGAAAGACAGTGAGCGCGCACGGCTTTCCGTCGCCGCCGTCGAAGCTCTCCGCTGCATCACCGCTGGCTCCTGTCTCCCTCTCCCTGCGCCGCGCGCGCCGCACTGCATCACTCAGTCGTTCCCGCGACTGAGGGCAGCAGACGGTTTTCCCACCCGCTCCCCACCCTACCGCCTTCATGAAGGCCAGCAGCGAGATTAGGTCCAAAGTCGTTTGCGCCCATTTCTAAGGAGCTTCGCTCATCGGTTGTATTCGTACACGGAACAACTTCTAGTTTTTTCTTTAGTATTTGGTAATTTCCATTGCTGAACGGGGTACGGACATGTGTGAATAAACAACCGTCGTGAAAGTAAAGCACACGACGAGATTAAATACTAAACACTTCTCTGTCGACCACGGCATAACAAACAGTAACGTGTGTTTTTTTATGCATTGCTGTAATATATGTCAATGAGACGTCACGCGACAAGAAACATCACAGAGTTTTTTGGGGACAATTTGAAAACACCAGGACAGACGCGACTTGTTACATCCGCGAACCAAATAATATGAAGGGTACTGAAGTTTGCTGATAGTTACGCGAAGCAAACCATCATGATCCAACAATGAATACCTACAGAGCTGAAATCGAGCTTGCTACAGCGTCGCACAGCAAAGCTTTGGGCAACTCAAACTATAAAATGAGTCAGCATGATCTCTTTGACCTTCTGATTGATAGTTTCGATGAGTTTCTGCAATCGCTACGGCTTTACAAATTATGTAATGACCTTTCTCTGAGCAGCTCTCACTTGTTATCAACTTTCACTTGGCTAGTGTTCGCGACGATCAGTATTTCTGAGGAGCGTGTACAATATCAATAAAAATAAATACAGTCGCCTTCTAGCTGAATGAATAAGAGCGTTATAAAATCGTTCATTCCAATTAGTATGTGGTTGCTGGAGAATATCCGTTCCACACAATGCATCAGAGAGTCTTGGAATAGGGTACGCAAAGCTTTGAGTTAGCGTTTGTCACCACTGCGCATGCGTCGTACGCTATCCTTCTGGGTACGCACGTTAAGATACGGAAATAGCGTACGCGAGCAACGGACGCTATCTTTGCGTTCCCTATTTTAAAACTGCCCGTTTTCATTGTTCGCCCGCACGCTTGTCATTTTGAACACTTTACTGGAACCAGAAACCGCGGTCATTTTGCTTTACCAAATGATTACGTCCTCGATACGTAGATTTGATAAATTCCGCGTGCCGGGCGCACGAACGCTTCTTGTTTTGTGCCACCTCATGCTTTTTTTGTCTGCATCTGTCGATAAATTCCAGACCATGCTCTGGCTACGCCTTGCTATGCATACGCGCCATCCCAATCAAATTTCAGGTGGACTTGCACATGGCAAGTCCAAAAGAACAACAGTACGCGCTTTCGCGCACAGTGTTTTAGAGCAGCCTTCAGCAAATAATGCTCCCTTCTGCCACAGACAGTGTGACCGCGTCACGAAAAGACAAATACCTTTTGCAGCACCCGCCAATTGTAGGCGTAGAATGAATTTACCCGTGTAGGACATTATACCTATACTTATGTGATATAGCAACCGAGAGCCAGTACGCAAAAATGTCAAGACCACGAGTATGCCCATGCAGTAGACTTAAAAGCCTGCTCTGTTCTAAAAAAAACATGGCTGATCCCTCCGTCATAGGAATCGGTATAACACGAAAGTGAAACGTGTCTTCACAGAAGTAGTGCTTATCGTGTAGTGATATATGAGAGCTTCTACAATGTCTATTGGTGTTTGGCAGCTATCCGCCTCGTGCGCTGCTGCTTTCAGTGGTACTGGTGGCGCCACCAACGGCGGACGGTAGCGATAGGTGGATCTGCGCGGCTCAGAGAAGCCGTGGGTAAAGCGCCTGTTACTCTCCGTTTTTCTATTCATGTTTCATTCTGGTTTGATATTTGTACTGCCGACGCTGCTCCACTAGACAACCATGCCGTCTGTTACGTCCATTGTTCTATATTATTTGTTTTAAAATGACAGGCCCGTTTTTTAATGCGTGCGCGCGATGCACTGCGTACGTTTCTTACGTGCATGTGTCCAAGTTGTTTGCGTGATCTGTTAACACAGATGAAATAAAAATTGTTGCAGTACAAAACAGCATTCTTGTTTTATTGAACACCCCAAACAGTACAACAATGACTATTACGGCTGTATGCCTGCTTAAGAAACGCACAAAAGACACGCGATTTTATCTTCGCGCAACACTCGTAGCACTCAACTAGGCCAAGAAAACCAAAATCTAACTTGCTGAACGTTTTAACAGCCGTCACGCAACTGCATAATAATGCGTGAAAGTACTGTAGCAAATGACCAACAAACATTCACACAGCGTTTTTTTTGTTCACAGACCGTATTAACATATGAGAAAGTTCTAACTGCATTGCAATCACATAATTCGGAATATCTAATCACTTTCACCATTGAAGCCACAATCCTCTAACACATGCGCTCTAAATTGAGCATGGTATTACTCAGACTTATACAGGAAATGCGCACCCGTGGCATTACTCAGATTTATATAGGAAATGCGCACGCGTGCAATGTATCTCGTATGCTAGATTCTCCTTTGGTACGTGCAGCTCAAAATAAAATGCGATTCTAGAAGTAATGTTCGTGGAGTAGCGAGCATATAGCAGAACAACTACTTACAGCTTCACTTACCTTTGCCAAAACGGTATTCCAATTGCAATTCAATATTAACCGACGCAACAACGATAACAACACGCCTGTTGCACACAGGCGTACCAGGTTGACGCTCGAGGCCAAGCGCGGTATTTTAAGTGTAGCACATTCGTGCGCGTACAGTACGCTAGAATATTCTGGCACAATGTCGTCAAGCTTGCAGTCACTTCAGCGGTTCCCACGATGTAGCACCAGTTGACGTCCTCGCGTCATCAAACTGCTACGACGCCGAGAACTACACACACAGCTGACTTGGAAAAACGCGGTCTTGCAGGAGGCCATCTTGTCCCGCAACCAACGGACAAAAGTACACAACTGAGGCGTCTGAAACATTGCCGTTGATGAGATGGCAGCTGAACGAAATCAGGGCTCGTCGTCCGACGTGTGGCCACCGCCTTAACACAATATTAACGTTGCAACGTTCAAGGAAGACGCGACGAGCCCAGCCGGTCTTGTCGGGTACGCTACAGCACAGTGCACAGCGCGCGCTCTCACGGCCACCGAAAGAAATAAAAGAAAGTGGAGAGAGGAATTAGCTTGGAGCATGGCCAGTCGGTGGAAGCAAGAGGACGTGTTGCGTCGTCGGTGTGGCGTATTGTCGAGAGATGGCGCTAGTTTGTTTTTGCGCAACGAAATCGCAAACTTGATTCAAAATGCATGGGATCCTATGGGGGGTTGGGAGAGGGCACATCTTCCTTTCTCCTCGCTAGTCACCAGGGGAGCCGAGCGGTGGCGCCACCATACCGATGCACGAGGCGGATAGCACCATTTGACGTCGATGCACCCATGTTGACGCCTAGTGGCATGTCTCCATCGCGACGACTAACGCCGCCCATGATCATGATTAAACCGTTGTGGTTGCTATATTTGGAATCAGCGAATTGTGAATCGCGCGTAAAGATGACACCAACAAGCTCATAATCAAGACTGGTACCCGATATGCACTTCTTCAAAACGTCGTCAATTAAGGAGAGAAGCGGCACGGTGTGCGCTCACTAGTAATGGGTTACCGGCGCCTGTGTTCATGCGTACACTACCACACTGCGCTTCAGCAACACGGGAGGCAGAGGTTCGTAGCTTGAGCCTGCTTGAGCCGCAAACGCGTGCGTCCCGCTGGCCTCTGTCTCGCTCCACCAAGGCACGGCATTCGCCCGTCGAAATCGCGTCCTTTTTGCAACGCGTATTGCAGCAGTTTTGTTAGTCGGTGCTCTCGCAATCGAAGCAGTCGGCGGCGGAGAAACCCCGTTGGTGCATGTGGAACCAGTGGAACTTGCACTAATCCGATGAGACGGCGCAAGCTAACACGAAGCGAAAGGCAAAGAACGTAACGACGTAACTGCGTCTAGGTTCCCTCGGCGACGCCAGCGCGGCAAGTGTTCCTCGCGGGTATCGAGGCGCTTTAACCATGACCTCCGACATCACGCGCGCTATTAAATGTAGATCTGTAGATCGTGACGCATTACTTCTTTTTACCTCTCACAGACGGCGGCACCGCCCCGCCTACCTACACCGCCAACAGAGAGCACCGTGCGAGACAGAATGTGTGAAAGATATAAAGCGCGGTCGTGAAGTGTCCGTCATCTGTCAAGTTGGCTTAGTTGGTTGAGCGTCGGGCGCTTACCGTCGCGACCGCAAAGTCGTGGGTTCGATTCCCAGCGGCGGATCTTTTCCGTGGTTTTTTTCTTTCTCACCCGTTGGCGTCCATTTTATCAACGTCATAACCGTGACGGAAGTACTTGGTGGACCCCGGCATAAAACACTTTCGTGTTAAAAAAACCTAGACAATTACCCCGTATTTTTTTCCTGACGTATATAATAGATAAGCTTTAGTTATTGCTACCGCCATTCACTGAGACGGCGGAGATGCACATCACTGATATGTCATATCTCAAGAAAAGGAGACGGTGTAGTATGGACTGATACTGGCAGCTTCCTTGGGGTAAAAAACGGCGTCATAGCACGTCTCTTTTGTTAGATATACAACATCATGCATGGTGTTCATGGCTGCTAATATGTCACCTTAAAGGAACAGATTATCGGAATAACACTTCTTCGGTAAGTTGGTGCGGTTTAGTAAACACGGCATTCAGGCGCTAAAACAACAGACGCAGCGAGAAACACGCAGTGCGCCAGGTGTGTTATGGTGTCTAACACACATGGCGCTCTGTGTGTCTGTTTCTCGCTGTGTCTGTTCTTTAAGCGCCTAAATGTCATGTTTAGTAGATTATCGGATGCTGCAAGCAAATCACAAAAAAGTGATGGTCTCTTCCAATGAGTAATCCACTGTTTTACAGGAATCAGCCTTCAGAAAATATCAACTCACATATCTACGTCTTATCGAGTTGTTCCGGAGCCAACTCGCAGCGTTTTCGCAATTATTCAGACAGTGTCGTTTACTATTAAAGCTATTGCAAGCGTTGACGGCCCGAGGGCTTTGTTCGCAAGTCCTTGTTGTACTGTTGTAATACCAAGGAGAACTTCCTTCCGAGTAGCGTATGTATCCTAACACCGTTGGTATCCGGCAATAACACACTGTAAACAAATAAAGAAGCAGATTAGCACCTTGAGGCGGTAAGAGACAAAAGTTTTGTTGGACGATACTTGACAAGCGCAAACGACGAAGACGGAACACATACAACAGCACTTTGTTTCGTCTTCGTCGTTTGCGCTTTTCAAGTATCCTCTAATGATAGACCAACTAGCCCAAATCAAGGTATTGTTGCCAAAGTTTCGCATTTCGAGCATATTACGGTTAAAATCTGGTGAGACGTACTTCTTTCATAGTAAACATCTCGCATTCACTCAATCTATGTCCGGAAGTCGGGTAAGGCCTCCCGACAAATGTTATGTACGTGGTTAAACAATCGAGAACACTTAATTTCCAAGGATTTCCTTTCACACTAGCAGTGTTCCTTTTTTATTAAGAATTGGTGTGAACGCATGGTAACTGGTGCAGTGTGTGATCACCACTATGAATCTTTTATGAAGCTTTGAAAAAACCCACATTAAACACGTCGATGAAACAGCTTTGGTTGTTTTAATGAGGTTTTTATTTGTATTTATAGATACTGCAATCACCATTTGGTGATTTTAGCAGGGTGGTACAGGAAGTTAGTCATGAACAAATGGCAAGTCCAGTGACATATAATATATACAGGTTATACAATGAGTATAGGGTAAATGCAGACTACATATGAAGTAAGTGCGATGGACACATGCGTACTAATCAATTTCAAGGTCCCTTTAGTGCACCACTCTTAACACAGTTGTAATATAATAATAATGATATGTGGGGATTTACACATCAAAACCACGGTATGATTATGAGGGACGCCGTAATGAAGGGCTCCGGAAATTTTGACGATTTGGTGTTCTTTAACGTGCGCTGACATCGCACAGTACACGGGCCTCTACCATTTCGTCTCCATCGAAATGCAACTGCCGCGGCCCACAGTTATAGTCAGTAGTCTTAAAGAAAGATTCACATATTAACTAAATGTTGCCAGGTTACTAGCCACAAATGCGCCGCATTCCTATTGAGCCAACGTTTTAAAATGGTATGTGCTGTGATTATAGCTAACCAATAAACGGATGTTCTAAATCTGGCATGAGATGGTACGAGATGCTTTGTAGTCGCACTATCTACTTCGCCGTAAAATAGTGGAAAGGAAACACTACTAATCACAATAACCACAGCAATTTTAGTGTCGTCAGTACTGTGTTTCTTTCCCATTAATCATATACATGAATTTTAAAAGAAAACAGTGATGTGTTAGGGCGCATGACCGCCGTTTCTACAGGAATAGGTCACGTGATCTCACGCTAAAAGCACTTACTCTTTGGATAAATACAGCTTTCATATCGACATGCTGTATGAAGAAAAAATGAACATGAACTTAGAACATTTACTTGAAGATAAAGAGAAAAACAGAGGGAGGAAACCAGTTTCCGTCAATATATTTAACGCTCCTCATCAAGACAAAAATATTGATGTTCTGTGTCACTTCCAATGCACGTAAGCATTGCGTAACGCTAACTTCTCTCGTGACAATGGAAAAGTAACGCGAAAGTCTCACGTAACGGTTCCAAACACATGGTGGCATATTTTTTCAGCGAATCTGTCGTTGGTGCGTTAGTTAAACTTTTCGTGTTTTTGTCCGTTGCCCTCCATCAGTAGAAAATGTGAACTAAATCTCGTAGCTATGGCCTTGAAGGGCCAACCCATTCCCGCTATTAACCCCTTCCTCTCGACACAGGAGTATAATGCGCAGCTAAGGCCTATCTTTTCTAACACTAACAGCGACCAGCCGGCGTGGCCCGATAATGACGCACAATTGCATACCGTACTTTAGCAACATATGCCCATGCTGAGAGCTCTGGGGCCAGACGCAGGCAGGAGGAAACATAAGGAAGTATAAGAAGGACACAGGAAGGACAAGAAGACTGCGTTCACTAGCGGTAATGAGGCAACTGAAATACAAGTCTACGTGAGTGTAGATATCTACTAAGTGCTCCGTGACACTGTACCCGTACGCAACCATTACTTCCGCCGCATGTGTGCAAGACATCCGGAAAAGCATCGGGCGAAAGGTGAACGAATGTACGAACTATATAGTATAGTGGACCATTCTTGCTCACACAGGTATGCGCCCGGATAGGAATGACCCAGCCGTTCGTATAGAAGAAGCCGGGTGCCAGCAAGAATACATTCAAGACACTGAATTTATTTTAGAAGACCGCTCACCATTGCGTTCAACTGCTGAGTACAGTTTTGAACGAGGTGCACACAGGTGACCCTTAGTAAATACGGTGTGCTTTAAGACTGCGAAAATTGGGTCCCTCCCGTAAGAGTTTTATTGCGATAGCAATTATATGGACAGTCTCGGCTGAATTTTGCCGTCGCTGCCGTCATGCACCGTATATGTATAAGTATGTATATATATACAAAAGCCCCAAAGAAAAGTAATTCAGAAAAATGCCTCCGAAGCGCGGAATCGAACGAGCGACCTCTCGGTCCACAGCGCGTGGCGCTAACCCCTACGCCAGAAAGCGGAGATCCTTCACTTAGCTAACGGCGAGCGTTATATACACACCCTTTACCGCTGGCAGGACTCAGAGACGGCAGGCGTTTATAAGCGTTTCTTCATTACCAGATGGCGCTAGGAGCGCGACGGGCACATTTAAAAGTCGTCGGCGAGCTCGCTCGCTTCTTCTTATATTTGCGCAGGGAGAACCTTGCCCTTCCGCTGTCTGCTCGCGCGGTTTTCTCGTGGTGAGGAGAAGAGGGATGTTTCACGCTTTCACTAGAGTGTAAGCACGCTAGTTTCCTTCGCTGCTTAGGCCGCCTTTGCAACAGGAGAGCTGTTCAAACTGAGAGTATCCATTGGCGAGGCTCACTTCGTATAGCATTAGTTTCTTGCTATCGCATTCATTGCTTCGCCCTTGCGGCGAAACTGTGACTTTTTTTTTGGCACATCCCAGTCGAGAGACTGCGTTATTTTTAGAGCGGCTATAAATAAAGGGGCACTAAAAAGGAGAACTTTTTTCTCTTATTTTTGGTACATTACCCATTGAAAAACTAAAAGCTCCAGTTACACTGCTTGGTAAGCGAAAATACGTGTAAAACTAAAATACAGGTGATTACATCACCTCCAGTCGCGTAGAAACTTAGCATGAACAACCAGCTAGCCCGCCAACGCACTTTGACCACCTCCAAGTTCCCGCGCGGACTCTCCGGTGTTCTCATAAAATTTAGCAGCGTCTGTTAGGATTTGCATGGTTCTTATTAGCTGAAGAATCAAATAGATATCCTCTCAGGGGTACAGAGGTATGACGTACCAAGTTTCAGGAAATTTATTTGAGCCAGTGTAGCCGAAATACGAAAAAAATAAGGCAGCTTTCCACAAGCGCCAAGTCTGAAGGAAAAGCGGAGCTAGGCGGCCTGCCTTTTTTCTCCTTATTTTACTCCTTCTTTGTTCCTCTTTTTCTTCCTCTTTGTCTCTTTCTCTTTGTCTCTTTCTCTTTATTTTTAAATCTATCTTGTTATTGTCTGTGATAATACGTGAAATACGGCTGGCGCGTGGTGCTATAGAAGTTATTTTTCATTATTATTCAGCGGAATCTCACAATAACATCACAGCAAGTTTTACATTGTTCTACTTCCTGAATCGCAAGGCGGGTCGGCTGTTGATCGTCTGTTAAATGTACGGCTGAGAAGGCTGAACGACAAGTTTATTTGTCCATCTCTTCGAGTTATAAGCAGTGTTCGAGTGGTTAGTACAGTGAGGGGATCGTGACCGGCACGTTAAACAGTATCACTTTAACTGCTACAGACTCTTGATTCGATCGCACTTCTAGCTGTTTGCAAGCGACACACCTCTTATCTTTATTTACCACGCCACCGTACGCTTTGTGTCCTTCAACCATATTTATACCGAAACATATGCATTGTGTTAGGAAATCCATGTTTAGTGTTTTCAGGTGTGTTTTCTGAATACAGAACAGCCTGCATATACGCACCCAATCGTCAATTCATGTGACACTTTATGTTCGACAAAAAAGGTTTTTTTTTCGTTCACATACAATTTTATTTATTTCTGGTAGCCCATTTATTTATTTCGGTGCTGTTATGTTATTTTTCTATGGAAGCGGTAGAGGAAACAGCCCCACCATCTCGGCACTATTAGTACTTGTCTCCTGTCAATCGCCTCATCTACATAGCCTACTCGTGACATACATTACTTTACGGCATAACAGCGGCACAAAATAGTTTGAACATTGTTCCTCCCCGACTTCCATGCGGACAACATGGCAATTCTCTCATTCAGCTTTCCTCTACCGTTAAACCGCACACTGCCCAGTTTCAAAACGCTGCTCTTCTAACAGTATAGGGCACGTATCCCAAGTAGCGTGCGCCTAATGCCACCAAAGTTGGATGGTTAGTAAACCACAATGTTTTATCTCGATATTTTCGAAAGCTCTACCCAGCATAAAATATCATGTCATTCGTTTGTCAGATAAAGACAGCGTCTCCAGCGATCGAGAAAAAACATTCTACCTTGTAAAAATTATGGCACATGTTAATGTTTGCGTTCTCACACCACCTGGCTTCACCTTTCTTACACTGATATGTATGAGCTCATCACCATAAATAGTTCACCAGAACCTACGCGTAAACTTTCCAGAGAAAGCAATAATAAATACCCTTTAAGCAAGGTGCTTAACAGCGTAATATGCAAATTTTTCGTCAGCAGGCATTTAGTATCAATACTTCAGAATGCACTTTAACCTCAAGCATAAAAGGAATATTTTGTTCTTCACTCACTTGGCCTGGTGTAGTTGCTTCTACTAGGAGGCGCTGCAAATACAAAAAAAGCAAGTTGTTTTAGCAATGCGTTTATGGTAATTAATAAGCTTCAATCCCTAAAAGCTGGTCTCTAAGTAAAACTTCGTGCGCAATCAGGTGCATATTGCAATATTAAAGAAGGTGAAAAAACAAGTATCGGGTCGTTGGCTTCGCCGTGGACATGTTGTCGATCACTCGAAGAGCGTTGTACGTGGGCGACTTAACGTATAACAATGCCTAGCGATGCGCATGTGAAGAATCGCTTAGTAAACTGTGTATGCATGAAATGGTTATGAATTTATCCTGCAGGATTGCTTTTAAAGACACTTTCTCCAGCGATGCTTCAAGTGGTAAACGTTGGGAAGTAATTAATGGATTTGCCAGCAATGCTCACCACACCACAGGAAAGCGCAACGACGTCTTCGCCGTATTAACAATAGAGAAGTGTTATATGTGTCAGAAAAATACATGCTCTGCTAAAAATATATGTGCACGAAAACAAAAAAAGAAACTCACAGAGTAGTAGCAGTACTTCGTTCACAGTAAGCAGAATACAGAGCCCACTGCAGGGGCAAGGGCTAAAGGCGAACAGCCTTTAGCCTTCGAGTCTCCTATGCATTCGCCTAAGAGGACTCGAAGGCGAAATGAACTTCTTTTTCTGCACAGTCTATGTACAGTGCGTACATGATAAGCTTTTGTACATAGCCACACGCTATCCTGTCTATATTAAAGAAGTTTGACGCACAGTTCTACGTTGCGCAGTAAAACAGTTCAGTGGTGAAGTATCATACCATATACTTCACAACCCATGAACACTCAGAAAGCAATATCGTACTTCTTTCGGCTATCAGCCTTCGATAGCGCCAAATACGTGTCTCAGTCGCCGCGAATATATTCTGCTTGCCTCGCATATAATATTTAGCATTCTTTCCCCATGCTACGCGTTTTGTATAATCGAAGGAATTTCCCGTGTAACTCATTCTCTTGTGCATTAATGCATTATCGTTGTTCTGCGGTATTGCGACGTCTTGATATATGTAGCGGTCATGGATGGCAAAGATATCGCAGAACCATGGTCAGCAATCCACTGTCACTAGATACTACCGTACTTCCAATACAACCTTTTTCATTTGGCTCACCTGCTCGCTGTAATATCCAGTGAGTCGTAAATATTAAATCTCTGTGAAGATGCTATAGCGTTATAACAAAATCAACCCAACTTTGATAACGAAGAGAGGCCGATTCTCCTCGACCTTACCCCTACTGTGCAAACGCAGCTCGCACCTTCGAACATTTTGAACACGAGGGATAAGGGCATTTGCTTGGCATACGCAACCAACGTTTTTAGAACCAGTGTTCTAAAAACGTTGCACGCAACAGCGCCATTTCGAAGCGTTTTATGACTCACTGAGTAGTTAGTATGTACTAACAATGTAATGTTTGATTGCAGTGGTGAAGTAGTGGTATTCGTAAAGCCACTATGCTATAACACGCAGTTATGCCGCGTTCTACTAAAATAATTTACTGAAGTCTAGTCCATTCGTTCGAACTGTATGGACACTTTGCAGAGCAGCTCTTAAGGCCGCGCTTGACCATAGCCGTTGAACTTCGCAGCATAGTGAGGCGGGTATGTGCCACAGAAATTGGGCAAAAACCACGACTCACCTCCGGTCCACTAAAAAATTATGTAGCTGTCTATACCTAGCCTAGCGGGTATGTGCCAAGCAGCTCCTAGCATAGCACAGCCATATATATTGTAGTAGAGGTGTGCACGGGCTCCGGGTAGCCCGAAAGCCCGAGCCCGACCCGGCCCGCGGGCCGGGCTCGGGCGGGCCGACGTATTTTCACCTCGGGCCCGGGCCGGGCTCGGGCTACTTGGAGTTTTATCGGGCCGGGCTCGGGCCCGGCGCAAAGCCCGACTCAAGCCCGAAATATAGAGAATGAGCGGGAATTGTTTTCCAGCACGCATAGAGCGCCTTTTCCGCGACCGCCCTTTACCGCTTTTCCTTTCCATTCGCTACTTTAAACAAAAGGGGAGCAGGTAAAGCACTGCCTCTGTTGCACTCCGACAAACAGAGAAGTAACACCACCTGAGCTAGTGACGGCGCCACGCGACTGTTCGTGTTAGATTTAAGGCTATGCCCCATATGAGTGAAAATGCACGCGACAGCGACGAGCGACCCGACGTAGATCACCTTCGTGCAAGCTGACGCTCGCATGGGCATACGCCATACACGTGACGGCTTTGGCAAGAGAACTCCATTGTTGCTGGCATGAGGCCGTCTACTTGTACAGCAAAAGTGCCGCGCTGTCGCAGGTATGCAATGCAAATAAAATTCCCAAGCTTGCCAGGCTCGCAAAAAGACATTAGCAATTCCGGCGACGAGTGCAAGCAGCGAACGTAACTTCAGTTCGGCGGGCTACATAATGCAAAAGCGCCGCACGTCGTTGAAGCCGGAATCGTTGAACTGCTTGCTGTTTTTGCACGACAATTTGTAATCTGTGTAATAGAGACTGTTCGTCGTGTGTCGTTTGATCATATTCGATATGCTCAATAAAATGCCAAATTACCGGAAAACGATGCTTTGTTTTCGCAGCGAACCTTCAAAAAGCCGGGCCGGGCCGGGCCGGGCCCGGGTTTGTGTTTTCGTACGTCGGGCCGGGCCGGGCGGGCTCGCAGCCCTTTGCCGTCGGGCTCGGGCGGGCCTTCGACAGAGTCAGCGGGCCCGGGCCGGGCTCGGGCTCGGAAATACGGCCCGTGCACAGCTCTATATTGTAGTATAGTGAGGAGGTGGGAAAAGGAAGTGAGGCTGAGGAGAAGTAGTGTGTGAGAAGGAGAGAAGAAGGAGGGTAGCGAGAAAAGTATAGCATAGCAAGGGAGTGGGAAAGAGAAGTAAACGTGGAGAGTTATATGAGGGTGAGGAGGAAGTGAGAGGGTAAAGCACAGTATAGACATGTATAGGGTACAGTAAAAGCTCGTTTATTCTGCCCTCGTTAATTCGGAAAACCGGATAAAACAAAGAGCGAGAGAAAGAAATAGAAGCAGAGAAGTAGAGTGAAATAAAGGGAAGAAACAGAGAAAAAAATTGAAGGTGAGAGGCCGACTGCAAAGAGAAAGAGAAAGATCGAAAGAAATAAGAAAGCGAAGAATCAGAGAAAAAGATATAAGGCGAGAGACCGACTACACAAAGAGAGATATAGAGAACTAAAGACATGTAGAGAAGTAGAAAACAAAAAAGAAAGAGAGGAAAAACAGAGAGAAAAAGACAGAAATAGACAGATAGAGAAAGAGTTTGAAAGCAAGAGGCACAAGAAAGCTGACTAGAAAAAAAAGAGAGAAAGCATAGCCAATGTACAGTACAGTATAGCATGTCTAGTTTGCCGTGTGCTGTAAGGAAAACTGTCATCTTCATGTACCGGCACGCGCTCTCTTCGTTATATTCTTCAACTTCGTCCTCTTCGTCTTCTGCTTCGCTCCCCAGAACACGTGCGCCGATATGTCCACCATGGGATGCAATAAAAACGTTGACCGAGAGATGCTACGTTTAATATAATAAATGTGTATAACAAATGCCCTGCACAACTCCATCAGCAGTCTACAAGCTCTGCTGTGACCCAGCTTTGCGCGACTTGGTGCAAGCTGCGCTAATTTTTTTTAGATGCGAAGCATCTTATGGCGGAGTTCAATCCGGTGGTGGTGTGCGGCGTGACCACCCCTACTGCGCCTGCACGAACCAGCAGTCGAGCACCATAACCATTAGACCACAGTGGCGGGCAGTCAAGCATTAGTGATAGCCAAGTAATAGCAACATCAAAACCTTAGAATAGCGGTTGTTGAGATGGCGGATGGCGATGCATAAACCATATATACCTTCCTATACGATGATATACTTTGTTTACCTTTGCATTGTTTCGCTCTGCATCGCTGAGGCTTCCCCTCAGCTCCGCTCTCCTTTTGTGTTTACGACGTTAAGTAAGTTAAAGCCACGCGTAACTTTTTCTCGTGCAACACAGCTCACATGAGTGGCGGGGTTTACGCTTGTAGACGCACCCTTTCTGTTAATTCTGTCACTACTTCACTTTTGCTTGATTCACGGCATTCTTGCACATGACCTCTCTACGAAGCGTAAATGTGCACTTTTCTTATTGTCCTTTAAAAATGCTTTCGACTTATTTGACCATGCCAGCATACAGCCTATACAAGTTATTTCGGTCGGCGCTGTGCTTGTACGGCAGTATTTCGTTAGACTGGCAAAATACGAGAACACGGTTCTGCGCGACGTATGTGTGCCGTCGAAATATCAGCATTAGGTTGAGAAATATGTATTTTTTTATTTGTACGGTTGTTTCGTCTGTCACGAATAACAACGTGACACCCCAAGATATGCCACAATTCAGCTGTTCGTAACTCTTTAGGGAACAGTTGGATGTCCTATTTGGGCAGTGATTTATAATTCAAACTTTAAACAAGATCACGGCCACCTGGATAACTCGCAATGGATTATGGTATAGTAGTGTGAAGTACACATACTTGGTCGAAGTGTAGTAGTCGTACGCTTCCTTCCGAATCCAAGCCAGCCTGCGTTTCAACAAGAAAGTGCCATATTTCAATTCAAAACGCGAACGCGCACACAGCGCGCGCACACACACACACACACACACACACACACACACACACACACACACACACACACACACACACACACACTGCCAAATTTCTTCTATTTTACTTCACATTTTGAGTTACTTTTTGAAGCAACACGTAGCAAAGGAAGCTTGTTTTAAGAAACAAAGGAAAACCTACACAGCTATAAAAGGTGACACTGAGAATAAAACCCACCTTTTAAAGCTGCGATTGGAACCCGGGCCTTTTGAGTGGAAACGGCCATTCTACCCCTGCACCACTTCGGCAGAGCCGCGCGAAACTCTTAAACGACGACACATTGCAGACTACCGATCGCAGCGCCACAAGCGGATTGACCCTGTTTGGGCTACACTTTTCGAAGCTCGTTCCAAGGACTCTCCTGTTCTCGTACAATCTAGCGGCAGTATTCATGTAATCTCCCATCACTCCTGTTCTCGAATGGCTCAATCTCAGCAGCATATCCGTTGTTTATGTTTGGTCTTCCGATATCGTGTCATAATGACGCAGTGAGTAAAATACCTATCAGTGATTCACCCTCGAATAAAAGCTTTTAAACAATATCATAAAACACGCGCATACAGATTAGATGATCGCCTGAGAACTTTGACACCCGTTCATCACTCATAATTTATACGAACACGTACTTAATAGTTAAAGGTCAATTTAAGACGAATTTATTTAGGCTTTTTAACGCGATAGCATTAAAAAGCTCCTTTCGCAGAAATTCCAGTGTCGGCGTCGGCGTCGTTGGTTGGGAGCGAAAATTCTAAATGAAAATTAAGGAATAATAAATAAATCTGCAGTTTGGGTTGGAATCAAACCCACGACTTCTTCGTGGCAAGCAGGTGTTCTGCGACAGAGCCGCGCCCGTGCTTCAAACTGTTTCGAAAGCAAAAAAAAAAACCTATAGGAATGTCATGTTGTGCGGGGAATACCCTTCACGCATTGTAATATTGCGTGGCAGAAGCGTAGAATCACACAAGGCTTCAAAACATGTGAATTGCGCAACGAGTGGTTAGTTTAAAGGCCCACCAATTACAAAGCCACATGCATAATTAATCTTCATCATCAGCAACAACATCCACAAAGTGTGCAGCTGCGGCGGTGCGCGTGTTGCCTTAGGGACGCGTAGTGAGTACTTGGCCAATTCGCAAAAAGAAGATAAATGGCGTAGTGGGAACTTCGCAACTATCCTTGGAATAGGCATTTTACAATAGGTTGAAACGCCAATTTTACGCGCACAGACGTTTCTTATCAGTCATTTACGTTTGCAGTAAAGCGATAAATTTCATAACACCAATCGCAAAAATATTTATGTGCACAGCAACACTGCACGATGAGCCGGTTTCTCAAGAAAGAAGATTAGGCTTAAGGACGGTAGTTTGTCTGATATTAGAACACTTACTGGCACCACGGCAGCAAGGTGATAACAATGCCAAGCATGGAAGGCAGCAGACTAAAACCAATTGAAACGCGAATAGGGACATGATAGCTGTTATTCTCTTCGCAAGTTGCACCACTTTCCGAAAAGGCACTTCTTAAGTGGGAATCGGTCGAAGCATTCACAAAAATATTTTTCTCAATTTCTTCAAACTACACAGCTTGTTCTAAATCTAGCTACTAGAGCAATTTATAAGTGTAACGTTAGAGCCATCACCTAATTTTTGCTAAATAGAAATAATTGAAAACTTACTCCACAATTTGAACCCTGCGATTAGCGGCACGATGTTACACAAAATCAGTATCACCACAATAGTACGCTTGTGCATACTGACAAACAGATACGACGGAACTGAGCGAGCTCAAACGATCTTTCTTGGTGTCTTAAATATAAAGAAATAAAAACAGTGTATTAAATGGTAAGGCAACTACATGACAGGAAGTACATGAAAGAAATCATTCCTGCTTACGTTCGAGATACAAAGGAATAGTTCTCATTGTTCATGCGGAAGACTTTTACATTAAACTTTCCTTTCCATAAACATTCACTTTCCTGAATTCCCTAGCTTTAAATACATTGAAAATCTCGGTCACTGAAATAAGATATTTGAAATCTCTGTTCCTGTCGGTCGCTCCACTTTAACAGAGCCGCTTTTTTTATAAGAAAATAATGTTGGATACATGATTCGCGGCCCTTTCAATACTGCCCTGAATATGAGCTATAATTTATTAGATAGACGGCGAACAGTTGTTTCCAAAGCAATGTTTCCCGGAACCATCGAATGTTATTGCACTTTAAATGAATATATCTCGGAATATATTTCGTGGGCAGTACAGATCTAGTGCAAGCCCCAGATTATACTGCTAACGTCTACAAACGCCATTAATGGCCGAATAAATTAACATTTCGATGTTTTCTAAGACACCATGATAGCACGACGATGGCGGAAACACTGCAACGACACTGGTGCGATGACGGCAGCATTCAGAATATAGAATGATAATGATGTGTGATGCTCGTTTGCACAATTCAGACGTGTAGACACAACGCAATGTGGTTAAGGGCTTAATTGAAGCAATTTGTCTTCTTTGAGGAGGAATATTATTAAAGCTAAGCATGACACTGAATGCTTTTTTCTCTTTTTGCTTTTATGAATATAGCCGATTTTTATGAACTTTACAACCCGCATTACGTTGATTATATGCTTTAAGCGCCTGTTTCTTTTTGTTGGTCACATCGCTTTCTTTTTAGAAGGGAGTTTTTCATTAGGACTTAGTGTATAATATACATATGACTGGTTTCATTAATGGTTGACATGTATTTTATATCAGGTGTCTGATTTCTTTTTGATATCAGAATATTGGTGACTTGTCGAATACTAATGGAAGTGCATTTTATGCTTGCGCGTGATAAAAAGAAGACACGCGGCTTACTGCAGAAATAGTTCATTTCTACGGTGTGAAACTGCGTTCGGTCCTGGCAGGAATTGGTTTATTTGCTGATTATCGGCGGCCACTACGACGGAACCCGTTGATGGCAACGAAGACGGACGAAATGTCACCATAATAGTCGACTCAAGAGAAACTGTAGCACCATTTTTTGAGCTCGAAAAAAATATTTACTGGAAATCCTGGCACTACGAAAGTGGATATCCAACGAAGGAGTTCAAAACTACGAAAACTGCTGAGAGGGTACGCATTGCCTTATTGTTTTGAGTATTCGTAGGGACAATCCCATTGCGGTGGCTGTGGCACACACTGTTGGTTTCCGAGACCACATTCACTGTATTCATGCCCACCACCAAATGTGAACACGAACTTTACCGGGTGGTTGGCTGACTCAGGTCGTTGTAGCGGGCGAGTGCAAAGTTGTCCATGAAAAACGACAGGGACCTTTCCTTCTTGCAGGGTTTCGCACTTCAAACAATAAACTGAAGCAAGGTGTGTGACCGGGTTGCTTGGTATTCCATTGTGACGTGAACAGCGCGCGAAACACACAAGGACGAAAAACCGACGAGGACTAGCGCTGTCCTCGTCGGTTTTTCGTCCTTGTGTGTTTCGCGCGCTGTTCACGTCACTATCAAACAATAAAGTTGGCAAATATGTCCACTGGTGTTTTTATATGTAGGATGGTTTCCTCACAAACCTCGATACAACGAAGTCGGTAAAATTCGCAGGTAACTTTGTTATAGCGAATTTTTCTTAGGTTGAAGTGCGGCCTTTTGAGCAAAGTTTAGGCGCCGAAGAATTCATTTTTACACGAAGAATGTCGCAAGAGTGTCGAATACATGGCAGTACGCAAAGAACATTTCAGTGACGTAAACAGATTAATTTGACTCAGCTACAGATCCGGTCCTGTCATTTTTGTTGGTGCCAAATAAATATCAACAACCCCTCTTTTTTCGCTGATTCACACAGTCTTCCCGTCTGTTAATGTCAGGTTAATCGCTACGGTTCCATTCCACGTTGCGCTGTTCTTAACTTCTTCCTGGGTTTATTTGCTTTCTCCAAGTTTCTTCCTCAAGTGTCAAGGCTGGCAGTATGCGTGTACGCGAGGGTTGTAGACTTTCTGATTTAGCGACACTGGTGTGTCACTAGTCATGAATGGAAAATTTTCTACCTTATGTGCAGCAGCACATGCTTATTCTTCTAGAGGAGTGCAATTTCTATAGAGGCGCACTAATATACATGGCCTCTGAAAGTGTCAGTTCGCAAGGCTACAACATTGCTTTAATCTGCGTTAAACTTATAGAACGCGAAATCGTGATGTCATAGAATTCCACTTTGATGGATTCTTGTCATTTACGGCCTTAAACCAATGACATTCAACATGAACTCCAGAAATTTGGTCGCGCGAAGGAAGGCTGCATATGGCCTAACTAGACAAAAAGATGGTAGGTTTGCTTCCTACAAATCGCAAAGCTCTCTTGCAAGCAACACCTACGAATAGCATTTGAAAAATTCGGCATCTGCCAATGGAGACAGATTACATTCGTCCAGGGGCACAGTGTACATACGCAGGCTGATTGCAGCGCCAATCACCGACTGAGAATCCATTATATAACAACATGTTCCAAATTTAAACATGGTTTCTAAGAGAAGAAAAAAGAAAATCATCATCATCCCTATCAGCCTTACTGCGCCTACTGCAGGGCAAAGGCCTCTCCCATGTTCCACCAATGAACCCGGTCCTGTGCTTGCTGCTGCCACGTTATACCCGTAAACTTGTTAATCTCATCTGCCCACCTAACTTTCGGTCTCCCCCGTTTGTCTTCTCTTCAGTTATATCTTCATGACTAGCGGTTATATTTCCTGCGCGCTACATACCCTGACCATGTCCATTTCTTCTTCATTTAGACTAAGACGTCCTTAACACCGTTTGTTCCCTGACCCACACTGTTCTCTTCTTGTACCTTAAGGTTACACCCATCATTTTCAGTTCCATTGCTCGCTGCGTCGTCCTCAGTTTGAGTTGAACCGCCTTTGTACGCCTCCAGGTTTCTGCTCCGTATAGGTAAGTACTGGTAAGATGCAGCCGCTATATACCTTCCTCTTGGGGGGTAGTGGTAAAGTACCATTCACGATTTGAATATGTCTGCCGAATCTAGCGCTATTCTTCATCAGGTTTTTAAAAAAATCGGCGGGGTGATGTAATTGCATAAAGAGGCCTAGGGTGCGACCTCACGGGTGACCACAGCCGGTAATCCACTCCCTAACCAGAGAAGCACTGGCCACACTGGTGGAGTACTTGGCCACTACCTCGCACATTATTACACCAATTAAAAAGAAAATGATGTGTGACGAAAGCTCCTTCCTCAGGGCTAGAGCGCGAGATATTTCTTGGTGTACAGCTGTATAGGTTGTTGTAGGCACCGGACATTTGAAGACGTCATTTTTCCTGGAGGGCCCGCGGCAACGAGGAGGAGCGAGCAACGAATTTTGCTGGTCTTCCTGCGAGACAGTAGGCTGTCCAACACGTGGTGACAGACACCTACAATTCAGGAGATGCTCAGGGAGAACAATTGCCGGCCATGCAGGCCAGGCTGACCCCGCCTGCTGCAACATCACAACCACCACCACCACCACAAGCACCACCGGATGGGCAATATTATGACTCAAAGAGCATAAACGCTGACAAACTAGGCTTTACTGAAAAATCCACTACCTTATTTTCATTACTGACCGTTTATTTCCCATAAAGCTAGAGCTAAACTAACGCTATCGTGGTCGAGTACTTACGACTTACTGTCGTGGCTTGTACCGCACATCGCATTCCTCGTTTATACAGGCGAACAGGGACATGAAACGCGCACACGTGCATGCAAATACACTCTAAGGAAAAACGAGTATTTGGGAAGTATTTCTGCTACACAACAATAATTGTCATCGACCTCGCGTACTTTCCTCGCGTTATCACCACGGTGCCGGCACTTGCCGGTCACGAACGGCCCGCGCGTTATCAGCGTGACATAGCATTTTTGGTAGGAAAGTGACGAGAACCGGGTGTTCAAGAAAGGGAGCGCGAGCATGCCAGATGACGATTATTGTTGTGTAGCAGAAATACTCCCGAAATACTCGCTTTTTTCTTAGAGTGTAGACACGCGCAGAGAGAAAAAAGAAATAAAGAAGGACATGTTCTGCGAGAAATTGTTCTTTTAAAGCTTTAATGGCAGCAGTTCCCTGGTTGCTGTAACAAAGAAGAAGTGGTTAATATTACCATTATACACTTTTCTACGGGCATATATGTGTTCTAAACAAGCAAAGCTTCGCGCTCTAAAGACCCAGCCACGCCTTTTACATGCCTTGTCTTTGTCACGCTCACTGGATGTCGCTCGCTGGCATGCCACCGGTACCTGCGACCGCGCGCTCTGAACGTTGCCATAGCGCCAGTCGATCGGGACACATCGTGTCACGCCCCACTGCTCGCTGTCACGTGGCTTTTTTTTTTTTTTTTCGTTCGTCCGTGGCGTCTCTATGCCGTCGGTGCTACGTTATTCGCTGTTCATCATTGATTGTTTGCGTCGCACTCACGCTCGCGCTGCACGGGGGCTACGCTGGCGCGGTACTCGTCTTCGTGGCAGTTGACGCGCATGCCAATCTCGGAAAATGGCCGGCGGAGCGATGGGCGCCGGAGGCACGGAGGAGGGCTTGGAGCATAGCGCAGATGACGCTGACGGACACGTGAAACTCAAGGTGATCTGCCTGGGTGACAGTGCTGTGGGGAAGTCAAAGTGAGTCCTCGTTTGACATTTATTTCATACTTTCATAACATTGTCGCCAAACAGCGAGTACTTGTCACAGTCTTACGTGTACGGGTGCGGTCGCCCAATTAAGACATCGTTCGCTGTTCAAGACCGATGACCCGCTGAAGCCTGTAGCGCTGCTTAAAAGCCCGTGACAGCACACAGGAGAGAAGTTTCGGCTCCGGTTATGAAGCTGTGATTAGTTTGAAAGTTCTTTGGCCGCTGGCCATATACCCACGTGCAAAACCTCAACCAAGCAGTCACTTAGCAAAACCGCGAGCCTTTTCTTTTTTTTACCTTATGCAATGTATCTCGTTAGCCTTGCTATATTAGTGTCTCGCATATAATGTATGTTCGTCTACTAATCATCTCTTATAATGCGCTGTAAAGAAGGAGCGTCACGTCCAGTTACTTACCAAGTTATACGACAATTTACGCATTGCCTAGTGCTACGCTCTATCTTTATAAGCTATCTTAGCACTCCGTATGGACAGCTGGACTTATTATAATACTTCTTATGTGTTAAATAAAAAGAAACAATGTCCAGTAATGTATAGTGAAGTCACACATAGGCCACAACTAACAGAATGACATTTTAAAAAATATCCCCCCCTGCCCGTGTAACTTCTTGGTACCAGCAGCTGTTTCACAAAACTCTTCGCTGGCATGCACCGTTAGTGTCAACAGAGTTCGTGCACCTAGTCACATTTAAAGATCTGCTTGACTCCTTACAAATGCGTCGCGTGTTTAATTGTCATAAAATATCAGATGCATTACTGACGTCGTTTTCTTCGGTTCCTAAAGTATCAACTTAGTTGGCGACGTGCTAAGTAGAAACTTCGGGAGTCAAAATTTAAACGTTATTAAAATAACGTATAAGCTGGCAGGACTAGGTAATAAACATTTATGAATGGATTTTCTTTTTTGCGTGTGCATATAAAGTACACAATGTCATTTAGAGACCTGTCTTACGAACATGCCTTTCACCATATATAGGCGTGCGCTTGAGGGAGCGTGGGGATTGTTTAATGTGCATGCTTATGGCTTTGAAGGTCTTTGACAATAGTGGCGAACTCCTGATGTTACATTACCAGAACTGTTTACTTCCCAACTTTATTCCCGCAAATGGTGGGACAAAAGGCACGTTATTGCTACAAGCATGTGATCATTTCATTTTCACTTTTGCGTCCATTGCGAAGCCTGTTTTCTTCGGGCTCGACAAAAAAGGGGGGGGAGAAACCTTTCCCCCCCCCCCCCCAATGAAGAACCCTCACACGCCTATGCCTTTAACGCGCAGCCATAAAACGTCTCGATCTCTGAATCATACAGCAATTCCATCCAGACGTGGCTCGAACTTCAATAATCAAGCGATGTCGTCGCACGAAACCACATTTCGAATTACGAACTTCTTGTCGCGACAGTTTACTGTAACATTCCGATCACTGTTCGATGTTCACAGATGAGTGTGTTCTACCTCAAATAGAGCTGTAACTGGTGCTGCTTGACTCATTCAGGACAATGTACAAAGCTAGTGTCGTATGATTCACGATATGCTTAGAGAACATCAGCACCTCAGGGAAGCGTTCCCCGTAAAAGTGATGGGCGTTCATTGACTACCGCACTTTATATTCTGTCTAAGGTCAATATGTCTTTTTCACAAGTGGTACTTTCAGCAATGGCACAGAAAACGCTTGAACAACTTTGAAATAACGCGATTAATGTACATTTGACGAGCGAGAAAAAATCTCAATTAATGCTCGAGACACATTAGATGCGAACGACCTTTAATCCTCTTGAAGGAATGCTGCCCTTAAGCTATGTTTTAGCGTTGTCTTTTTCTTGCCTTAGAAATGGAAGTCTCTCTATTCACGAAAATAAAAGGTTTATGCCATCATAAATAGTCACGTTTCTACCAAAGGCGATCAGACAAGCGCCAGACGAGCCTTCCGTGACCCTGCGCTTAAGGATTATTTATTCGCCTCCCCGGAAGTCGTGCCGTGCGCCTTTTTCCGTGAGGTCGATAATGGCGCCGCGTTGGCCTTCTTAATGTCTTCGATGAAGCCGCATGGCCAGTGCACTGCATCCGACACTCCTTTTATTTGTGTCTGCTCGATTTCGCTCCCAAATTTATCTTCTCTTTCTCGCATGCCAGAGTTCCTGGAACACATGACGAAATATGTCATACATGACGTCTCAACATCGCGTGAGAAGACAGCGGTAATCGCTCACGTCGCACATCCTGACGGGCCGGGAGCCGCGCCATTTCACCGGGCTATAATATGGCTTTGAGTTGATTTGGGTCCGACACGCAGACCTTGAATACGATGGCGCGAGGTGCGTGACCAGATGGTGTTGACCAGAATGAAGGTACCCGTCGTGACAGCACACTCGTCTGATGCTACTGTTCATCAGCTGGGCTGTACATAATAATAATAGTAATAATAATAATAATAATAATAATAATAATAATAATAATAATAATAATAATAATAATAATAATAATAATAATAAATGATCGTCGGGGTTTTCCCGAAATTTCCACCACCTGGGGTTCTTTCACATGCACCTAAATCTACGTAAATGGGCTTCTAGCATTCTCGCCTCCATCCAAAATTATACCGCGGCTGCCGGAACTCGATGCCGCGACTTCAGGTCAGCAAACAAGCACCACGAATGTGCTGCAATACCTTAATAACTATGTTACGGCAATAGAACATTCATGAATTTTGAATAAACGGCGATAGCCTACTTATATAGCGATATAGGCTTTTCCTAATGAATTTTCTTGAAGGGCGGTTCGTATGCAGTTGACAAATTCAAAGTTTAAACTTACGTAGGGCATATACGCGTATAAACTTGGTTGGCACGGCCAGCCAGGGGTGCTATTAAGGACACTGTCAAAATTCATTATAGAGACAAATTTCGTAATGGCGCGATTTTAAGACAACCAGAGAGACTGTAGCCTCTGGGACAATCATAAATGAGAATTAGCGCAATTTGACAACTTGGCGGAATTCGACAGTGTATAGAATAGCACTCCAGTGTCAATAAAGGCCTTCTGTGGCAAACACCTGCCACAGTACAAACATTAACCGATTAACTATGTTTATCTTTTCTTTGAGACCACCTCTTCGGTTGGATATACGTTTCAGGAGACGTAAGGTGTTTTGAGATTGAGCAGAAATTTTGTTGGGAGCCAAGCCGTTAGAGCCACTGTTTGATATAATGAGACCGAGGACCCGGATACTAGGGACGTGCAGTGATGGGGCTGGCATCTTGAAGGTGAAGGGTGATGACATCACAGGGTCGCTGCTCAAGTTGGTGTTTAGGGGGCGTCCCCGCTGAATGCGCTTGTAGAGAAGAAGCTCCGGTTTAGCCGAGTGAGCAGCGCACTCCGGTTTCTTGGAGATGGCCTCAAGAGTATCAATCGCTGTCTGCAGAGCTGACTCCACTTGACCATCACTACCCTGGCACGCTCAGATGGTGATGTCGTCGGTGTAGATAGTATGGTGGATATTGTCGACCTGTTGTAATTGCTGTGAAAGGCCAAGAATGACTAAGTTAAAGAGCGTGGGAGAGATGACTGACCCTTGCGGGGTGCCTGCAAATAAATCTCCGACCGAAAGGGTGGCCGTGCGGTTAGAGAGGTAGTCTCGAATGTAATTCCTAGGCTCACTCTCCCAGTAGGACGTGACAAACTTGATCAAGAATAGCAGCATGGGAAATGTCAAATGCTTGAGTAAGGTCGATCCGAGGATTGCTTCCGTGTTACGAGAACGATTGTTTAGGACTTGGTGTTTAGGTTCTAGCATAGCCTCTTGAGCTGACAGGTGAGGTCGAAATCATATAATGGTGTGAGGATAGATAGAGTTGGATTCGAGGTGAGTGTTGACACGTGCCAGGAAGGCATGTTCCATCACCTTGCCTACGCATGAAGTGAGGGAAATGGGTCTCAGGTTGTTGAGTTGAAGACGGTTTGCTAGGCTTTGGAATTAGGATGACTGTGGCAGCCTTCCAGGCGCACGTCTATTTATGCTGGCTAGACAGTCGCTCTACTTATGTCATACATAAATAAACAGGATATATTTATAAAGGCATAAGTAGACAGGACCTATTTGTGTCTTACCAAGTCACTCGCGGTAGTATGCTACAAAGCATGACACCTGAGATCTTGCAAGTTCACGTTTGGGATTCAGAGTGCATAAGGAATGGAAGCTTGAGCGAGTTGGTATGCATTCATCTTGGTTTCAGAGTGCTCTTCGAAGGAAATAATTAAGCCGCATAAATTCTGAACGTCAACTTCCTTTTGTCTCGAAGCAGTTGTTAACACCCCGGACGTTGACCTGTCAGCTCTTCCTACTATGATCAATAATCTGCCTTTATGAATTATAAAAGTTTAATCTGTTTTCAAATTTAACGAAATCCGCTATGCTGCTCAGCGCCACTGCGTCTGTTAGCCTTTATTTCTGACAGAACAAATGTAGCTCTGGCATATGAGTATTGTGCGTGACGGACTGGTTAGATATTGGAGCAAAGAAGTCCTGCAGTGAATCACAATATTCAAGAGGATAATGGCCGTGGGCCTCTGAATTTACTCTTTTATCTTGTTTAAGTGAAACTTTACCTTTCTAAACGTTTTCGTACAAGGCTGCTGTCCTTCGGTATGCTAGCTCCAATTTGCTAACCTTTCTTAAAGCTACAATGTCAATTTTCTATTTCACAAGTAGAGCGTGTTTTCTTTTTTTTTTTCAAAGATTTCCAGCAGCAGAGAGGAGGTAATGAAATTTGGCAGATAACTTTCTTGCATATTCTTTATTTATTTATTTATTTATTTATTTATTTATTTGGTTGGTTGTTTATTGACTTGTTTTTTTTATTTTCACCATCGCGTATTAGAATCTTAACATCTATGGGCATTTGGAACCTCAAGATTATGCTGTCGTTTTCTATTGTGGAAGGCGAAGCTCAAGCATCCTCCAAGTTTTTTTTACCGTCGCCAGGGTCCGGGAAGCGATCGCGGCCAGAGGATTCCTGGACTGAGGGACCCTCCCACTTAGGGTGACCCCGAGCTTACGAGCTCGGGAACACTGTTTCGGCAAATAAAAGTTTATTTCATTCATTCATTCATTCATGCACCTAAATCCGAGAGGACATGCATCCTTACGTTTTCGACAATCCTAAATCTGGCCGCCATGCCAAAGAATCGAACCTGACTCCTAGAGCCTAAAGAGACACAAAAGAGCAAAATGATTTTTCTCATCTTAGTAAAGTACTCTTTCACGATACCAAAAACACCACGCTTGCTGCTAGAAGAAAACGCGCAAAAACAAAATGTGGGTGGCGACGCCACCTTAGAAATTTCCGCACCATTCGCCATGACGTCACTTGTTTTGACGGCGCCGGAGTACGTAGTTCCTAATCGGTAAAAATAAAGTATATTGTCCTCTGAGGGGTCCATAGACTTAACATACCAAGTTTTGGGGTAATTTTTTTGAGCCAATGGCGCCAAATTACGATAAGTACACTTTGAAATCCGTGGCATCACGCGGGGAGATTTCGGCGCGAAATTTAAAAATGAATCTTTGAACTTGATTTTCTCCTCTATTAATAAACCTATGATGGCGAAATTAATGACATTAGAGTTCTCAGAACACAATTTATCGATATAAACCGATTCATCGTTTCTCTTTAGTGTCCCTTTAATAATGACGAGTCATAGAATCTAAGCCTATACTGCGCTTGTCTACTCGAAAACAAATTTGCTCACCCAGCAGAAAAAGTATTGCTCCCGCTCAGTCAGGGAAACAAAATTGCTCCATTTCCCGCTAACGGGGATTATGAGGCGATGCGAAGCCGGAGCACTTACACGATCGCGTTCCGTTGGCGTTCGCTGGGCATGCTACGGACCTCGCGTCGTGCAACGCGAAGAGAAACGCTACGCGCGTCTTGTCTTCTCTCTAGCCTGGCCGTTAATTCTCACAGGGCGAGCGGGGAACGCGGTCGACAGGCGCGCGAGAGGGCGCCAGCGTAGGAGAGGAGAGAGAGGGGGAGGGTACGCACATGCCCTAGTGCTCATCGCGGCGTTGCGCAGGAGAGAATTTCGGCATGTCTAGCCTGCGTTTCAAAGATTGGAGAGGGGAGAGGGGAAGGGGAGAGGGGAAACGGGAGGGGGAGGGGGGAGGAGGTGGGGAGAGGAGGAAGGGAGAGGAGCAGTGGAGAGGGAAAGTGGTGAGGGGGAATGGGAGAGGGGAAGTGGAGAGGAGGAGTGGGGAGAGGGTATGCGCATGCGCAGTAAGGGTGGTCACGCTGCACACCACCACCACCACCACCGGATTGAACTCCGCTATAAGATGCTTCACATCCAATATCTGGTCTCGTACCTCGCGAATGATATTTAGCCCTTGGCCAAGGTACGCAAGAAAGGGCAGTATATAGTATGGCTAGGCTTTCTGTCTCCTGGCTTCGCAAAACGTGCCATGTTCTCCATTACGGCAGTTTTTTTATGTGAGTTTCTGATTTCCTGTATGACGATGAATTTATCGCGTCTTCGATCCATCTCAGCAGTAGATAGGTTAAACTGGCGTAAAGAAATAAAAAGTACATAAATAAGATTACCCCTTCCCGTATAACTATACTCGTGAGTATCTTGGCAGTGGAGAGGAGGCTACGGAGGCGTGGCTTCCGCACATTGGTGTTACTTCGCTGTTAGTAAGGCCGCTTGTAGCTGATCTCAGTTACAGTTGCAGTTTTTCCTGCTCGCCGTTCTAACAAGTTCAGAAAAACATATAGCTGAACAAAATGTGAATGGAAGAGGGACCATTCGAATGTTCAGCGTACATTTCAGGGTCAGACTTCGAGTATTTTTTCTTGGGCAATAAACGGTGAGTTTCCGGCCGCATACGGATAAACGCACGTCAGCTACGTCATGTGAACTTTGGAAAACATGCGTGCATAAAACGTGGTGCTGTCTTAGAAATAGAAAAAGAAAAAAAAATCTTTGTAAAGTGAACTGCAATTTCATTTTACCTACAACTTCCCGTAAATGTCCTAGTCTCATAATAAATAAAGCAGTATTTATTTTGGCAATGCAAATGAGAACACCATCAATAAACTAGGTACTATTTCTTAGCGCTAGCACAGCATGTGTTTCGGTGCTGTAGCTCCCACAGCAGTGCCAAGAAAAGTTATCGCCGAGTATAAGTACAACGGTAGCCTCAGCATGAGATATATTATACCGGGGCAGAAAAATATTTTTAAAACTAATAAACAGAGAAGATGACCCCTTGCAGTGCCACTATGTATTCTCTCAGCATGACGTTAGGTATATTGGGGCAAAAAATAAAGAAATTAATGAAAGCGCCCTAGCCCGCGCCAAAAGTATAAGAAGTATATTTTGTGGACATAACAATACGTTAAATAAAGTGTCAGGAACTCACTGCGCGATGCCAAATGATTTATATGTACCTCGCCGGCCCAATGAAATATATTCGATCGACAAAAGGTTCTCGCTGCTGTCGCCGATGCATAACAATCGCATGTATATAAGGATGTTCAAACAGCGTTGCGAAGACAAACGGTTGCGATGATAGTCCCACGACCTGCTTTCTTGACACGATTGCTGCGTATCACAATAACACTCAAACACGTTCTTTCTCTTTATTCCCCGTCGACGTCGAACTAGGCACACCGTGGCTAAATATCGACCTGTGACTCGTTGATTTCATGAGGGTACTATAGAAACGAGTGGTTCGCTTGCATAAACGGGGTTAGCTGGATCAATTAATTCTCGACTACAGCGCTAATGCGATGCACGCTTTATGGAACACTTGACAGATCACGTTGTTTGAGGTAATCAAAATATTCCATACTAAAAAAACGCTGTACCTCGCTTTATATTGACCGTAACGCCTACTATCAAAATTCGGCAAGTACACGCGTTGGCAACTATTTCAATACAAGCCGGGAGACTATCCGGCCAATGCTTGAATAAGTGCCTGTAGTATAGAACCCCTTTCAGAAAAATGATAGCCACAAGATTGAATCTGTACAGACGAAAACCGTACCTTTTGCGTACCGTATATATTACAGATATTTTTCGTCTTCCTCCAACCTTTCTAGTCTTCACCTTCTCTCTTTACCAACACATCGCAAACATTGAAAGCTGCAAATTTCTGCGCTCTTTAATCAACTCCTCTCGTCTTACTTCTTAGACAAATGTATTAAGTTCACTGATCCTTGCTGTACTCAAGGCTCTAACATATTAAACCTTTTAGCATTTTAAAAGAGACGAGACGTGCTGAAACACAGTTTCGTTTTTCCTTTCGGCAATTAAACATCGGAACTCCTAACCTGGAGATTGGTTCGTGCATTGCTGTTTCGTGACTTTTTTCTGCATTTGCTGTATGATGACCACTCTTGCATAGGCCAAGCGTGGCTGCAGTAGACAAAAGCAACTCAATGAATGAATGAATGAATGAATGAATGAATGAATGAATGAATGAATGAATGAATGAATGAATGAATGAATGAATGAATGAACGAACGAATGAATGAATGAATGAATGAATGAATGAATGAATGAATGAATGAATGAATGAACGAACGAACGAACGTACGCTGTATCTTGAAAAACATTACACAGTGTGAGAAATTCACGGAGGCTCGCGATAACTCTAGGAAGCGTCTATAGAACTCAAAAGACAAACCCAGGTGCATGAATCCGGTTTTCTGATGACCAACAAGTTATTAACAACACTCTGGGTCACATGTAAGTAACGCAACAGCGCAGCGCGCAACCATATTTGCGAAAAACAAGTATGGCGCATCAAAACCTAGGAAGCCACTGTTTGCTGTGTTGAATTAGCCAGAAGTATTGTGCAGGATCGAAAGACATTTTCGATTTGCAGCACCGTCGTATAGTGTGAACTGGCTTTTATATGATGCATTTTATTGGAGTTTTTTATGTGAAAAAGTTATTATTCCTTCAGCTTTCGCGCAAATGTTCAGAAAGTCCCCTTTTTCATTCGTGGTAATCAATTGAACTTAAATGTGTGACTTGTTGAACGAGCCGGTAATACATACTCACTTGGCGTACACACTACGAACACGTGACCTCAAATAAACGTCATTCGCTAGCGTGTTCTCATATGCGTCGTTCTGCGCCTAACTACGTGATTTGGTAACGAGAAGTAGTTCAGTAAATAGTGTCGCTGGAGCCATCGTTTCGACAAGGCAACGAGGGTCAAGCCGCTTTGCACGTTCAACCTGCCCTAGAACATTTGTTCTGTTCTCACAAGTTGCATGACTTCGTCACAGCCTCCGAAGTTCTTACCACCACCACAGTTATTTCATACAGTAGTTAAGTTTATTCAGTATTTAATATCATCTAATGTATTATCTGCGTTTCATTTCTCTTCGACGCAGGCTCGTGGAGCGATTCCTGCTGGATGCTTAGTATCCTTTTTGGTGAACATTATCTCACTCATTACTTCTTCTTCCTATATTGTGCGGTAAATAAACGCTTATGAAACCTTGATTTTCCCCTTAACTACACAATCCCGATGCTTGCGTTTTCAGCAAGCCTCACCAAGCTTCAACCTATGCGCTCACACTGTTACGGCACAAGACGAAAGTAGATGGTGAGCCTGTTATAGTCGGTGCGTATACAATCATCATGAATGCATTTATATAGATATATGCTTGCACTGTGAATCACTGCCTTTTGCATATTGGTTCATCGGGACGAAGTCAGAGTGCTTGTTATTACTGAGTAATCTGTAACCTTCAGTAGCGTCGTTTCTCGTGTCGATGCAACCACGCCTTTTTAACCGAGGCATTTAAATGTCATGAGCCTAGTTTCTTTTACACGTCGTATGTTGTTGAAATAGCGCATATTCTAGCTGTCCGATATTTCCTCCTCTTCTAATGTAATATAAACTATAGAGTTGTCTGTCTAGGCAAACACCATAAGCATCGCGTGTCATTCCAGATTTTTGGGACACCGCAGGCCAAGAAAGGTTCAAGACGCTTCACCCTTCCTATTACCACCATGCGGACGCTTGCATTCTGGTAACGTGACGTTTACGTATTCTCTGCAACGTAAAACTCGATGCCCACTTTGAAGCGTCTTGCCCCGCGAGGCATTTTATCGGTGCCTACATGAAATCCCATCTATAGCGAAATACAGCACGAAGTGTATACGTAAATCTAATTTAGAAATAAATCGACTGTTCATCGCAGATATGCCGAGAGAAAATGCTGTCGCTAGCTAGCAAAGAATGCGCCTGTAGGCATTGTGGCTAATTATCACGGTGTAAGGAAAGGCCACTCCGAATACATTGGGAAAATATCATTTCTTTCTGGCGCCAATACACATTCCACCTGCTGATTGGTTTTATATGTCACACCTCCATTTTCAGTTGGACATTTTTTTTTCTATTCTAGGTTCATGCACAGCGGAAAAATCTTTGTTGAGAACCTGGAGTCAGTATAATGCGTCTATTTCTCCAAGACGTCGAGAAGAATACACGGCGCTTAGCGTATTAACACTCCACGGGACATTAAATAGACGCAGCGCTAATGAATATATGAAAGTGACAGTATGGACGCCTGCG